>NW_026636450.1:0-228448 GCF_028554395.1 Pezoporus wallicus | reverse complement strand
AGAATCCCTTCCCCGGCTAGCCCGAGTCAGGCGCCCCATCCCTGCTTCCTCACAGCTTCCCCTCCTCCCTGGCAGAGCATGAGCCTCACAGAGTCCTTGGTTAGGGTAAACATCACTTAGCAACAACTGAAAACATCGGCTTCACCAACACTGTTCTCAAGCTGGAAGTCAAAACACAGCACTGCACCAGTTAACACAAAGGAAAAACATGACTGCTGCTGCTGAACCCAGGACAAGGGGTCCTACAGGGATGCTGGAGAGGGACCCTTTATTAGAGACTGTAGTGATAGGACACGGGGTAATGGGTTAAAACTTAAACAGGGGAAGTTAGATTGGATATAAGGAGGAAATTCTTTCCTGTTAGGGTGGTGAGGCACTGGAATGGATTGCCCAGGGAGCTTGTAAACGCTCCATCCCTGGCAGTGTTCAAGACCAGGTTGGACGAGGCCTTGGGTGATATGATTCAGTGTAAGGTGTCCCTGCCCACGGCAGGGGGGTTGGAACTAGATGATCTTAAGGTCCTTTCCAACCCTAACTATTCTATGATTCTATGATAGTTTAAACTAGATAAACACTTTTCTTTTTACCATTGATCTAGTTGTTTTGTAAACCACTCAATAGTATAAATTATGGTGCATTTAAAGTGAATGTTTGAAAAGCAAAAAGGGAAAACTACAAGCAATAAAAGTATTAAATGCAATCTTAAAGCAAGTTCCCTGAATCTAACTTGCACTTCAGATTAGATTAGACTTCATGGGCCAGTCTTGCATACAAAACTTGTTTTTTCCTTTGTCAAGCGAGTATTAAAGTATGGATGTTAGCAGTATTTACATCCTTGGTCAGCCTGTCTTTGATGTAAGCCCCCAAAATATTTCATGACTGGGACATACTACTTTTCAGCCCTAATCACCTTGGAAAAGAGGTTTGCTTTTACAAAGGTTACCTAGGTGAAACTTGGGTTGCTTTCAAGTTGACAGTTCTGTAAGACACTTTGTTTGATTTTGCCCTTTATCAATTTGTGAATCCTCTGCTTAGAACACTGCATCAAATTGTGGAATCATATAAATGTAGAAACAGCAATTTTGGAATAGTAAGTAGTCAAATTGATAGTTCCAACAAATAGTATCATGCAGGTGAACTGGATTTAAACAAATTGTTTGCCAAATGATTTTGAATTGGAAACATATTTCATGGACAATCAAAGCAAAGAAACCAATTCTAACAGCTGAATTGCTTCTGAGATGAAATTTTGAGCCATGCAAAGTTTATGCTTGGCATCCTTATGGGCAAACTATCTTTTAAATAAAAATTACTAATGTTTAGAAACATAAAAGGATATGCTTGTCTAGTGTACAGAACTGTTATTACCCAAGCTTAAAGCAATATTTGCTATCTTTTCTATGGTAGTGCTTGTGCATCATACATTGTGTATATTAACCCCCATTTATATTTTATTTCTGTTTCATTTGTACTTTTTGACAGCTTGAATTTTTTTTCTGGTTATCTTGGAGTTTCATTAGGAAATGTCTGCTAGCTGCAGACTGATAGTCATAAAAAAAGAGGAGCAATATAATTCTGACCTTATCAGGCCGCTGTGGACAAATTTTCTTCTGCCAACAGTACTTGATGCTTCTAATCTGATGTTTTTATATTAAAATTTAGGATATCTACTAGAAAAGAAAAGCTGTCTTGAAATAAGAAATGTTAAACTAAATAAAAATTTCCTTTTGTGTGTAGCATGTGCTTAAGAGTTAGCAAGATAATAATTGAGATATCCTGAGCTTCCTTATGGGTACTCTTAAACATTTTTAAATTACTAATATCCCTTTTTACTCGAGTAACCAACTGTCCTGGTTTCTGCAGCAGAAATTATTCCTTTTCACAGAGTTGTGTGGTGATGGCTCAGTAGAAGGAAATGCGTAAAACACAGCAGAGATCCTTGAATGGAAGGAAAATTGTGTTGGAATGACTGTTGCCTGAGGTGTAGAGTCACAAGAGGATATTCTCAAATCAGTGGTTTGAAATACTTGAAATAAACATGTGAGATTTTTGTTTGTTTATTCTAAAAAAACACACACATCTATGATCATGTTGTAGTTTAAGCCCAGCCGGCAACCCAGAACCACACAGCCACTTGCTCACTCCCCAGTTCCTGCCTCCACTCCCAGAGGGATGGGAAGGAGAATCAAAAGAATTTAACTCCCATGTGTTGAGATAAGAACGGTCCAGTAGCTAAGTTATAACACAAACCACTACTGCTACCACCAGTAATAATAATGATAAGGGAAATAACAAGGAGAGAGAATACAACCACTCACCACCAGTCGACCAATACCCAGCCTGACCCGACCAGTGATCTAGCCCTTCTGGGTAACTGCCCCCAGTTTGTATATTGGGGATGATGTGCTGTGGTATGGAATACCTCTTTGGCTAGTTTGGGTCAGGTATCCTGTCTCTGCTTCCTCCCAGCTTCCCCTCCTCTCTGGCAGAGCACAAGACTCAGAATGTCCTTGATCAGAGTAAACATTATTGAGCAACAACTTAATACATTGGTGTTATCAGTGTTGTTCTCAGGCTGAAGGTCAAAACCAGCACTGCACCAGCTACTAAGAAGGAGAAAAATGACTTCTACTGCTGAACCCAGGACAGACCATCTGAGCTAATTTAAAGCAAATACTCGTATGACATGAGTTAATACTCATAATTTATTGGTATTTCTATTAAATTCACTACAATCAAAATAATTTCTAAGGTCTGTTTTTCAAATTTAATTGTTTGTTTTTCTTTTAATTAGTATTTTTTTCAAAACAGCAAATGCTTTGGATAATTTGATTAGGAGAATCAGAAACACTGATTCTAATGATTCTGGTAGCAGTCTTGGTAACAGGTACCTGTGTCAAGGACAGATATTTCAGAATGAAATTAATAAGATACATCAGTGCATCTAAACCACATATTATGTGGCGTTTCCTTTATGCAACAATCCTTTCCCCCCTTCCTCCATGGTCATTAGAAAAAATTGCCAATAAATGTTGTCATTGCCTAAACTAGAACTAGAAAGAGGAAGAGAAATGTCATGTTACAATTGCTTGCTGCAGTTATTATCGTGTAGTTGTAGCCAAAAGCTAAAAAGAATGAGTTGTGCATTTGATTCCTTTCTGTGACTGGGTAGTGTTTTGTACACATAAGAAGCTTGAAATGCATTTTATCGTTAGTGTAATGCCACTGATTTCAGAAATACCAGGCTACTATGAAAGACTGGTCTAAAACATTTCTTTCAAACAATAGTTTCACCTTTAATTTGCTTTGGTGACATCATAAAAATTGATTTTTCATGACCAGTCCAAAACACAATGTGTGTTATAAAATATACACCATCTGTACATTTAAATTTCCACTGAGCTGAATCAAATTATGCTAATCTCCTGAAATATGTAACTGGGACTATACAAAAGCTTCAAAATTCACCTTCAGTATTTTGAGTGACTTAGACCAAGGTTTCATAGGACAGGACTAGAAACTGAAATTCTTTAGCACTGTAAAGCCAACAGTGGGCATAGCCTAATTTGTCAGAATACTGTGGATTCCTTTCTTCATATCTGTAGTGAATGAATCTCATTAGATTATGTTGTGCATCACTATTACTTGGTGAAATGAAATAAAAATGTACTGTCTTCCCTATAGGGATCTGATTTTCTTTGCAGTTTTCATGTGGATCATCTGTACAGCTGATCCATATTGTATAACTACATTCAGAAAAGAAGGATGGGTGGTAAAATTAATAACAAAAGGTGAAAGCACCTCAAAACTGTTACTCGTTGATCTTGATATTCAAATGATGATGTGAGGCCTGACATATTGAAGTTAGTCTCTAAACACAGGTTACCAATTTTTAAAATAAATAATACCCATATTAATAAGGAAAAAACTGAACCTTTTTAACATAATTATAACACCCTGAATTATATCATGATTTTGTAATAGTATGTGACTGTTCTGTAATTACCTTTCCCAAGTAAATTTTTTCCTTTTGTTATCATAATTATTACCTCAGAATACTATCCATAAGAAAGTACATTATTCATTAGGTTACAGGTAGACAGTGTTGCAATTATATGCACAAAGGAAAGAAAATAATCCTACAGCAACATGTAATAAGTCGAAAGGAGTACCATTTTTACCTCAATTCATCGTATGTTGTCTTGGATTGATCCCTTTATCTTAAAATGCTAATTATATGCTATATCATAAAATGATGAATAAAATGAATCCCTGGAAATACTGAAGGCCAGGTTGGATGGGGCATTGAGCAACCTGGTCTAGTGGAAGGTGTCCCTGCCCATGTCACGGAGGTTGTAACTAGGTAAGCTTTAAGGTCCCCTCCAACCCAAACTATACTGTGATTCTATGATTCTGTGAAATTATCTTACAGCAATTACTCGTGTTCTGTAGTTTGCTATTAAGTTATAAAATGAACATTCTCTTCCCCATACCTGCCCTTTGTTAACAGACCCCTTGTTTTTCAATATATGTCTTTGAATAAAATATTTTGTCATTTTCTCTAGTCAGCTTTCTCAGTGCCAGAATTTTAGTCTTTATGGTTTATTTCAACACTTTGGCTGGATCTTTTTCTCCATATTTCATGCACAACATTATATCTCTTACTGTTTCAACAGCTTTTTTATGGGTTCCCATTTTTAATTTAGGCTAGAATAATTCAGCTGCAGTACTGAAGATTTAAGTTCAAGACTTAACATTAGGCTAACTTTACATTAATATTTCTAATAATATTTCTGTCATTTAGAAATATATCAGGTCGCCATTATCAGCTGCCACACAGGTGTATCTTACATATTTCACATAAACTTCACAAAAAATGAAGTTAGGGAAGGTCATACTGCTGTGTAGACCTGTATGTGAATTAATAAATGATAAGAGTTTTCATAATAACTAATAAAATTTGCAAAACCAGATTAAATCCCAAAGTGTTGAGATTACATACATACTTTTCACATCACATATTTCCAGATTGCACAGTAATAACATAGAGGAACTACAGAAGTTTATTCTAACACTTTATGCACAAGTGTAAGAAGAGCAGCTAGCTCCAGTCATACGTCTTCATCTCTCACCTCACTACCTTCCTTACATGCATTATAAATCGTATCATCTACCTATGCTTTGTGTTGCTTTCTTCTCCATCTTTAGATACTCCAGTTAGTTAGTAACCTAGTGAAGCTGAACTCATGTGATCCTTAGGGATTGTATGGGTTGCTGTGTTTCTGTGGGCAATGCATTCCTACCAGTGTCTTTCTACAGTCATTTGGGCTAGGGCTGTAAAGGAAGGGAGCAATAGCACAGACAGCCGGCGAACAACTGTCACTGTGGAAACTGCAACTACCGGTCCCATCCCTGAAATTAGAAGGTACATTTTCCATAGATTCCATTTCAAAAAGTCTGTGTTTGCAAAAAACTAGCTACTAGATTTAAGCTCACTAGAAAACCTTGTCCCTGGAGAAAAATACAAATTTCATTTTTCATGCACTTCATAGAACTATTATATCTTGTTGGGCTTTTGAACATCCTTTATCAGTAACTACCTGATTTCAGTGATTCAGTAAGTATCAACGCTATGGGAATGGGAATGCATCCTTATTACCAGGAGACAGAGAACATTCATATGGTAGAAGCTGTATTTCTGGATCATCTGCTTAATGCTAGACAGCCACAGGTGCAGTATTGCCTATTTCTGTGTGCTTTTTATGATATTTGAGATACACAGGAGAATTTATACTCTAGAGTATCCATAGATATTTTCCCACATAATTGCTTTTGGGATAGTATTCCTCTGTTTCATACCGTGATTTAAGATTTATGAATAGAATAACAGCAAAGACTAGAAAACAGCAGTTTAATAGCAATGAGATTATGACTACAAATGTAGCTCTTAGAATCACAGAATCATAGAATAGTTAGAGTTGGAAAGGACCTTATGATCATCTAGTTCCAACCCCCTTGCCATGCATGGACAAGGACACCTAACACTAAACCATGTCAATCAAGGCTCTGTGACCTGGCCTTGAACACTGCCAGGGATGGAACATACAGAACTTCCCTGGGCAAACCATTCAAGTGCCTCACCACCCTCACAGGAAAGAACTTCCTCTTATAGTCAATCTAAACTTCCCCTGTTTAAGTTTTAACCCATTACCCCTTGTCCTATCACTACAGTCCCTAATGAAGAGTCCCTCTCCAGCATCCCTATAGGCCCCCTTCAGATACTGGAAAGCTGCTATGAGGTCTCCAAGCAGCCTTCTCTTCTCCAGGCTGAACAGACCCAACTTTCTCAGCCTGTCTTCATACAGGGGGTGCTCCAGTCCCCTGATCATCCTCGTGGCCCTTCTCTGGACTTGTTCCAACAGTTCCATGTCCTTTTTATGCGGAAGACACCAGAACTGCACACAATACTCCAAGTGAGGTCTCACGAGAGCAGAGTACAGGGGCAGGATCACCTCCTTTGACCTGCTGGTCACACTCCTTTTGATGCAGCCCAGGATACAGTTGGCTTTCTGGGCTGCAAGCGCACACTGCCGGCTCATGGTTATTTTTTCATCAACCAACACCCCCAAGTCCTTCTCTGCAGGACTGCTCTGAATCTCTTCTCTGCCCAACTTGTAGCTGTGCCTGGGATTGCTCTGACCCAGGTGTAGGACCTTGCACTTGTCATGGTTAAACTTCATAAGGTTAGCATCGGCCCACCTCACAAGCGTTTCGAGGTCCCTCTGGATGGCATTCCTTCCCTCCAGCGTATCAACCGAACCGCACAGTTTGGTGTCATCGGCAAACTTGCTGGGCGCGCACTCATCTAGTTGGAACTAGATGATCTTAAGGTCCTTTCCAACCCTAACTATTCTATGATTCTATGATTAGAGAATGTAATATTCTCTTAAATCAACATGGCATGATTCAGGAGTTGCACTTCTGAAATAAAATCTCAGTGCCAACTTTCTCATTGCATTTTAATCTATTTATTAAAACCTTTTCTCATAAACCAGTAAGCATTTAGTTCCCAGCTCCAGTGAACTGCGAGGTGTTTGTGTTGGTCTTGTTGCCCCTGAATGATGTACTCTGACCAATCACTTTTAAATATCTAGTGTATATTAAATATAGTGTTGATTCTCATGCTGCTTTTGTACTCTCCCTTAGATATGTTGCTGCTTAGTGAGTTTAGCATTCAAGCTATCAGTAAATTTCCTTCAGTGCATTAGGCCATTTTTTCTTTCAGCCCCAGTTTAAGCTGGAAGCAAATGGCTGCCAGTATGAAGATCATATCTGTTTCCATAACTACAAACATCAAAATTCTTTTGATTTCTGAAAAATATGCAATAACAGACTTCAATATTTTGCTAGTTTTTGAATTGGGAGACTGTGATTTTACAGTTTGATTTCTACTTTTGAAGTTTTATTTTTTTAAGAAAGAAGATATTTCAACCTGAAAAAACTAATTAATAAGTGTCTGTATAACATTTACTGAATAATCTGTGTTGCTCTGGCTATCACCCTTTTATATTAACATGTAATGACTGTTGTGAAATAAGTATGAAACAGAGGTTAGATGCTTTTCCACTTAGTCTGTTTTCCTCCTGTAACCATTCAAGCAATGTCAGATAACACTGTGAAGGTTGCATGGAGCCGTAAGAAAGAGTGTGAAATCACACTGGCCAAAATTAGTCAAAGCATTAATAGGATGAGAATAATTAGCTTTGTACCCTAGCTATATTTTGAGAATCATATTAAAGCTGATTTGTACTAGGCCACTAAATCTTTCCAGTGAAGAACTGCACTGTGCAAGAAGATTTTTTGATAGAATAGTACACTCTACTGCCTCCTAAACCTCCTGAATCCAGGTGTGTAAAGAAGAGTCCTGAATGAGATTCTCTCAGTAGCTCAAAATTTTAAGGATGCTAGATTGTCTGCTTAAGGTTGAGAGCATTATATAAGATATTTCCAAGGCTACCTTACCAATTTTTTCAACCCTTTCTTATATCTACTTAGAATCCTACATAGCAATTTGAAGAGAACTAATTTAACCAGGTAGAAGTCAGCCATTTGAAAATAACTCAGCAGGCATGGCAAAGAATCTGTCCTTGTTGTCTTGCCTCAAAACACAGCCTAAGGATCATTTACTGACCTCAGCATCTGTAGAAGTTAATTAAGAGAGAAATGAAAGAGGATTTTCCTATTTTTTTCCAAGACCCAGAACAATATTAAAACCAAATATGTGATATATGTCTAGATGCAGAACAGTTGTTTAGGTTTCAATAGTGTGCAATGATAGAAGTCCTTTTGCTTGAATCCTTTCAAATTTTATCTTAACAAAGAAATTTCCATTGACATGCTGTCAAAAAGAACCCATTTTGGTCTGTTTGATTTTGTTGAACACCTAGTTCATGCAGCCTTGCAAATGGTCAAAACCACATTCTACTACTTTATGAAAATAATAAGTGTGCAGTCTGATATATATTTTTTATAAATGGTTGGAAGAAAAGCCCAACCTCAGGTATTCATATCAAAACATGCCTGGAAATTTCCATTCTTAAAATCCTGCAGAAAAAGCTACTATTTAGAAAACTAAGCCCAACCTCTTTTTCTTTTTTTTGTTCTTTCCCCCACCCCCCCACCCCCTGCTAGTAAAGCTGATATATTCAGGTCTTTGCCCAAATGTAACCGGGGAAAAGTGAAGTGAGCTCAAAACCAGTATGGTATATGCATCTGTGAATTTCCCAAGATTCTTTCCAGCTTTTAAGACTCAGTGGACTTGCATTTTCAGGAACTCCCCTTGTCCTGGTCACATTTCAATCCATAATTCCTAGCCCAAATGCCCTGTGATGCATAGGAAGGAAACTAGTTCATGAAACTGATGAAAGCCACAGTTCTGGTAACTCTCAGGTTTTATTTCTTACCCCACTCTGATTTGAATGGTAATAAATTAAGCTATTTTCCCCAAGTCAAGTCTGTGTGTCCCATGACAGTAATTGGTGAGTGATCCCTCCCTGCCCCTATCTCTATCCATGAGCCTTTCATTGTATATTCTCTCCCCTGTCCAGCTGAGGAGGGGAGTGATAGAGCAGCTTTGATGGGCACCTGGTGTCCAGCCAGGGTCAACCACCATGATAATATTATTGAAGTGTTTAAAAAATGTTATTTAGGCAGTTTTTACCTAAAACATTTTTGTGGTCTAGGTAAATTGTTAATCTTCCTGTACTTACAAGTATTTGACATATTCAGAAATACTTAAAAGCATAATTTTAATTTCTATGCAGTTGTGTTAATAAACTGGCACCAGTTTATTAATGTTAGCAAACTAGAATTAGCAAACTAGAAAATTCTAATGCAGAAATGCTATACACTCATCAAGGTAAGATTAAAAATACTTGCTAGGTCAGGAACATCCATCAGTGAGTTATTTAAGAACGAAGTTACAGAGTGAACAAAAGGCTGAAACCACACTTTAGTAACTACATATCTAACTAACTGTCATTGTTCCAGTGATTGCTTCGTCAAGTTATTGCACTTTTACCAAAGCCATTGAAATAATGACTCAATTTCAGAGCAGATTACCAGCCACAAGATTACAGCTGTCCTCTGTAGATTCCTCTCTGATACAGTAAGGGGTACATCAAGGTTGGAAAGCTTCTACAGAAAGGGAGCAAAGAACATTGTTCCAAGATCCACAGAAACAGATGCTTGGAACATTTAGACAGAACTTGATTCATGTCTACTTTCATACAAAGACCTGAACTCAGTTTTTTTTTATTTTTTTCCTGTATTTTCCAGATAGCTGGAATTTCAGTGATTTTCATATGTGTTCGGTCTGTACTCTTGCCTAGAATACTAAAAATCCAATTGCAGGGCAGGTGGAGATAGCTTTTATGCTGGAGTATTAGTCCATTTCTCTTGATTGTGACTGGAATATCCTGAGCTCTTTGTCCTGTCCTTATGTTTAACCTGCTGGTCCAGGGGAATTGATTTCTCCATTGTTTCCAGGGTCACATTTTTTTTTTAGCCTAAGAAGAAATTGTATCAGCACTGTATGTTTTTCTCTATCATCTTTAGCAGAACCAAATAGGGTCTTCCTTCACACTACTGAAACTGCATGTCAGTAGTCACGTTTGGGAGCAGACAGCTCTAAAGTCTGCAATATCCTTAACATGTGTTCAGGTCATTGGTTGAATGCTCGAAAACTATGAAGTGAAACAGCTTGTGGCAATGAAGCTTAACTAAAAGCAGGCATGCCCCTGTTGAGAAACCCTGAAGGGTCTTTGTTTAAGACTGGTTTTCGTGTTACATTTTGATAAAGGTTAAGCAGCTCCCTGCTAAGAGTGTTGGCTATTGTAGACCACATTGTTTAGGAATTTTATTCTTCCTTTGCTAATGCGACTGCAGAAGAGAACCACCTAGCTGCCTAACTTAGACATAAGCATCCTGGTGACACAACAGAAAAAGTGTTACTTCTGGACAATCAGTGACCAGGAATTAAATCCAAAGATTTAAATTTTTAGATAGCAGGGATTTTTCAACACACTTACAAAGTTGTAGAAAATTTTCTGGTGGTTCTTATGACTGATTAAGGATATTTATATTTTTTAAATACAGCAGGTGATGTTTTAACTATACAATTATCAAGAATGTTGCCACTTTATAAAGCACTTTAGTATTAGAAAGCATTAAAAATAGCTATCAATAATGATGCATCCCTAATGGATTAATTAAAATGACTGTGGTATTTCATTTTGAATAAGAATTCTGTCAATGAAAGGAAATTATTTGGGCAGATTTTTTAGCATCTTACCTCAGTGCCCAGAGGACATAACAACAGGAATTAAGCTTAAGCAATTAATACTAACAGAAAAAAAAAAAAAATGTTAAAAGTGATAATTGCCATCTGTTCTTGTCAGTATTATTAATGTGCAGAGAATGGCCTTTATTACAAAATAGCTTACAACTGTAGTGTTGACAAAATTTGTTTCTTTCAAAGTAGCTGGATTTGCATTAAAGAAGTTAAGGTGGGCAAACAAATTCAAAATGTTAACACAGCCTAATAGCATTGGTGTATCAGCCAATTTATAATTAGTTGTAGTTTGCAGCGAATGCAGATCTCACAGGAATAAAACCACAATATCTAATACTTGTGGATAAGGTTCTGAACCATTCATACATTATGCTTTGATATCCTTTAACTGGTATTCTTAAGCTGGCAGTGTAGATTTAATTTCTTATTTTTTGAGGAAAAAATATGCCTTGTTTCAGTTTCTATAGCTACTAGTGTTCAGTTAATTTATTTGCTGTCCAAGAAGTCTTTTATCAGTTTTGTAAATTTAGTATAATCTGCATTGCAAGATTTTTGACACATTTTTCTAAGCCTAGAAGGAACAATTTAATGGTCTTTAGCAAAATGGTATTTTACAACTAGTTGTTATCAGATACATTTCTAACATAGTTTCCTAAGGCTTATTTGTGTTCTTGGGTTATCACCAGATCCCTGGATTCTCCCGGGTTGCTTTCAAATCTGGTAACTAAATTCTGCAAATGTGGCAAAGCAGCAGAGGTATGGAAAAATTATTTGGTTCTTATGAGATCCATGAAAATTGGTGTTTAGGTAAAAAAAGAGGGATTTTATTCGTTATTGTGTGTAATACAGAGGGAGGGTGTTCTGTGATCTGAAGCAGCAGAGCGAGCCAGATCCGTATGGCCAACACTTGTAGCTCGCAGAACATCTTTTGTCTAGCCATAGAAAAACAAATGCTGTTTTGTGGATCACCAAAGAACATGTGTTGGAAAATTTTTATTAGCAGAGGATTCAAATTAGAATTAGTCCTTGTTTGTGGAGAAATTAAATATACATCCCTATCAGGGTAGTATTAAAAAATGTATAGCTTTAGGCAAATGTTTATATTGAGATTTTCGTTAGCTGAAAAATGTTTGAAATACTTTCTGAATTAGGGTAGTAGAAATTAGCCTCTTGAGGCATAAGTTCTGCAATTTACCAGATTCAGACAGTTCAGAAAGCTATCAATTCAGGCAGTGAAACAGAGACTTAATGCTAGCTCTGAAAAAAATAACAGTCAGCCTCATCACCAGATCTGAACAATACCAACTTCTGTTTCAAAGGTAGGGGTTGGTTTGATTTGTACTGTTAACGTGTGTGTCCCTTCACTTCTGTATGCCTGTTTTATTATCATGGTTATATATTACTGTCATTAATTAAAATGCTTCTTTTCAGTTTGATTTTTATTTTAATGTCAGCTCAAAAGAAATTATTTCAAACAGTTGAATCTGTAGCAGATTGCCAAGTGTGTCTTGAAATAACTGCTCCTAAACTCTGCTTTCCTATCTTAAAATTTTAGTTTTCTCATAGTACACTTACGACTTAATCCTTCAAATTGTTCATCATTGGGAGATTACTGTCCATTTCAGTACATGGATAATGGATGATACCTTTTTTTTTTTTATGATTCTCACAGGACTGTTCAATTGCAGTTCCTAAGGAGTAGTTTGGGGAAGATTAAGTACAGTTGTGGGATGTTCTTAGGTTTATGTAATCACAAAAGAATTTCAGATTTAAAAATGTACAGTTCAGTATACAGAGAGGCTGATGAGCACAGATGTACAGTAATTCTGTAATACAGTGCTATATTATTTTCCTAAAACTTATAACTTTTCTAAGTAGCTAGACTTTATAAGTTCATAAATCCATGTACCAAAACCAGGACAACTAAGAAGTTGCGAAGGTTGAAGCATAGTCCAGCTGGGGTCTTTCAATAGCCAAAGATGTATGTAAAGGGAAATGCCCAAGCTTGTGACTTGGAATTCCATTATGAAGTTCTTTCCCTAAAAGCTTTATTCACATAGATAGTGATTGTAACATATAACCTTAGTTCTTTAGAGCAATTCTCTGCTTCTGTTTTAAGGACTAGGAATATCACTAGATGATCTTACAAGATCATCTTGGTTTTGATGGACTTACAAGATCATCAAGTTTTTCTGGGAAGAGGTATGTCTGTAAATGAAGTTGTTATCACTGGGCCAAAATAAGAATGAAGAGAAAATTCTTTAGTGTTTAAAGAATAACAAATGCTAGACTAGATAAGTAAGATTGGTTATGCATTTTTTATTGGACCTTACTCTGTTTCTTATATTTACCATAAGTGCAAAAAGAATAAAAAGACTTGCTTATGTTATCAGAGCAGTCCCTAGTCTTCTCCAAGATGCTGGTTGCTGGATGTCACTAGTAAAAGTGAAGGAACAATGACCAACTTCTTTTTACTAGAACATAAAAAAATTAATTGAAAGTTTCTGTTGGGGCTGTTTTGCTCCTGCTGTTGTGAACTCATCAATGGGGAAAACACCCAGGATGAGTTATCACTGAAGACCACAGCAAATTCGTGTGTTGTCAGCTTATGCAGCTGTTCATTTTACATAATTTTTTTGTATTATTCAAGCAGCTTTCAAATAAATGTAATCAATAACATTAATGACCTTTAAAAACCTAATCAAGTGGTAGCAGTGGAATGTTAAATAGAGAAACCTTCTGTATTTGATACCAAGCTATCAAACTACAAGTATTTCTAAAATGGTGGGCACTAAAAGAGGTGTTAAATTCATTAACCAGATGTTGAAAAACTATACGTGTGGCAATAAAATGAGTGATAATTTCCTTCTCTTAATTTCTCTTCATTTCTCCTTATATACAGATTTGTTTCCCCTTGCTGTTAGCTGTATACACTGATACAAATATCCCTTGATCATAATTTCTTATGTGCAGTGTATGAATATATTTTGCAGGTGCTGGACTTAAAATTATCACTTCAGCTACCACTGAAATGGACATGGGAATGCAATTTCATCAACACTATAAACCCTTATGTTTCTATTGTCTTTGTGCAGCTGTCTGAGGACCATATGCACATGCAATTATACATCTGTATTACAGATAAGGAATAGAGCTTGGAAAAATTCTTCCTATTTTCTTTTTTTTTTTTTTTCATTTCTTTTGAATTGCTATTTGTGTTGCAGTCAGTTCATTTTTTTTCTGACAACTCTCTGTACAAACTAATATCAAATAATAGGACTTTTAGAGGGAGACGTGGATATGATACTGAGCCAAGACTGGAATATCAGTAAAAAATAAAATAAAATCTAATTACCTGCATATTTTGATTTTTTTTAAACTGTTTTTTTTTTCCATTGTCTTACATTTCTATCATATGATTAACAGTTTCAAAGGCTTCAGAAGGGTACAAATAATTATAACACTATTTCTGTAGCATAGCGAATGGGTCAGGTTACAGTGATCGTGAGCAGCATCATACCTGGTTTCCTATGAGATACATGTTTTACTTGTTCCTCATCTCTAACTCAGATTTTCACTGCTTAAGTTTTCCATGTGTCCTAACTAGTTATATTATTTATCACTGGAAATAACATTTGTGCTATCTATAATATATCGATAGGCGTTCTCTGGAAGTCTGATCCTCAGTGTTTATATAATGCTTTACTGTGTGTAAATTAAAACAAACCAACAAAACAAACAAGAAAAAAAAAAAATCCAAAAAAAACCCCCAGCATAATGTCCAGAAGAGTTATTTTTCCTTGTGTTGAGTCATATTTTATTCTTCCTTGTTTCCACTGGAGCTAGGTGATTTTAAGTTCTGCTTGAGGTGAAAAATTAGGAGATGGCAAGAACAAATTAACTGAAAATAATTTCAGTTTGCTGGTAATTTTTTGGTAGTGTTAGTGTAAAGGGCGGTGGCTTTTCTGTGTTTTCTCTGTTTTGAGGCTAACAAAAAGGGATTGAATATTAGTTATTGTTGCACAATAGAGATGCAGCTGCAAGTGTTATGATTGTAAACTTTTTTTCTGAAATGTTAACTCTTTTTTACTCCAGAGCTGAAGTATACAGAAATTACTCTCTGTTCTCTTAGCTTTTCAGTAGTGTATACAGGTTCAGAAAGGTTCCTTGACATTTTTGTAGTATTTACAAGTAGGCTTGTACTTTTGTAAGAAAAAACAGGAAATGCTTTAGTTGTTATATTTATAATTCTTGAATTTTGTTTTCTATTTAATATGCAAACCATTTTCCAAGGGGAATTATCATTTAATTATTTTGCTTTCCACTTACTACTTAGTTTCGGTTGTAAGTCATCAGTGCATTTGGAAATTCTGCAGGTATTTTTCTCTGTCTTGGTAATTTATGCAGATTAGAAGCCATAAAGATCTGAGAACTGACTCCCCTGTGACCCTTTTCAACACTTTACTTTCTAATCACTTTACTTTAATCAGTTCTTTATCTGTTCCCATGTTTAACCTGAATCTTCCCTGCTTTCAGTTTAAGATGATGACTATCATTTGAGACATTATTAAAGGCTTTATGTAAATCCAAATTATGGTACTTGTACTGTTAATATCAATTTTCGTTCTGATCTTCTCCAAAATACAAAAGTGGCTGGTTGTCAAGATCTAAATTTCTTTAAATGTCTTATGATGATGAACTGTATTTGTTTTAAATTATTGAAAATTAGTTAACTACCATAATCTTTAAATGTGTTATACTCTATTGTGTATTAATTTTTAAGGTCAGTTCTCTACACTTCTTTCCTTTCTATGCCACCTGTCGCTCAGTGTGTGTGTACAGATATTGGCTGTAATGGGGTAGGCAAAGTAATGTGTAGCAAATCTTTTGCTATTTCACTATATACAAAGCAAATGACCATAGAACTGTTGTGGGTTGCAAGGGAGTTATGTGTTTTTGCTATTGGCAGATTGGGTAAGTCTGATTATTTATAAAGTCAAAGAAAAGAGCTATAAACCTTTTCTCCTCTGCTGACTGCATTTTAGGAAATGCATTAAAAAAAAAAACAACCCCAAAAAAAACAAAAAAAAAAAAAACCACCCCAAAAAAAAAAAAAAAAAAAAGAAAAAAAAATTAGGGTTAAATAAGCTGTCTGCAGAAATTGGAGTAGCCCAAGAATAAAAATAATACTTTGGGTAAACTGGCACTAAGACTGCGTAAGAGCAGAACAATGAGATCTACTGGTAGGTGATAATTCTGGAGAAAATCCAAAAGGATTTCTCTTCTTTCTTTCTGAGATTGAGACATATGCATGCTATTTTTTTCCTTAGGGAGATATTTGATACATATATATGCAAGTATTACTTCATTAGTCTAAAATTCTTTTTGCAAATATTATTTTATATATTACTGCTCATTTTAGGGATATATTAAGGTGATTCTAGATGGTTAAGTTTTAGTCTTTTTTTTTTTTTTCTGATGCAAAAATCAATACCTTACTGGATTTTGAATGTAAGTGATCTTTTGCTGAGCTAAAAACTTTTGCCTGATGATACTAATGTAATAATATAACCCATATATGTTAACGGGTTCAGCCTGTTCAGCCTGCAGAAGAGAAGGCTGTGTGGAGACCTCATAGCAGCCTTCCAGTATCTGAAGGGGGCCTATAGGGATGCTGGGGAGGGACTCTTCATTAGGGACTGTAGTGACAGGACAAGGGGTAATGGGTTAAAACTTAAACAGCGGAAGTTTAGATTGGATATAAGGAAGAAATTTTTTCCTGTGAGGGTGGTGAGGCACTGGAATGGTTGCCCAGCGAGGCTGTGAATACTCTGTCCCTGGCAGTGTTCAAGGCCAGGCTGGACGAAGCCTTGTGTGAGATGGTTTAGTGTGAGGTGTCCCTGCCCATGTCATGGGGGGTTGGAACTAGATGATCTTAAGGTCCTTTCCAACCCTAACTATTCTATGATTCTATGATTCAGGATAGCTGTGGAAGTCAGGATGTGGTGCCACTTGCTTAAATAATTCTGATAAACTCAAAGTTAAAAAAAAATTAAATGCAATAAAATCAATACACATTGATTCAAGTTCTAGAAAGCCCTGAGAAACTGTGAGAATTGTGGCATATACAGTGAAAAGGCCCTCACAATCAAATACATGTTGAATTAAGGACACTGCCAGCATACATATTCTACTGACTCACAATCATGTATCCAGACAGCCCCTATGCTGCACTCTGAAGGCTTAAAATTAAAAACAAACAAACAAGCCAAAACAAAAACAACAACCCCAATCCAAAATCAAACAAACAAACAAAAAAAAAAAAACCACCCCAAAACAAGGAAGTACATATTTAATGGATCTGTAGTTCAAAAACTGCTGCTAAAAAAACAGATTATCTTTCACTTATAGAGATCCCCAAGTTCCGGGGTGCTTAGCGAGGATGATAGAAAATCTGCATTCTGAAATAAAACAGTAGACTTTATATTTCACAGTATGTAGAATGAATGTAGTTGAGAAAAGCAGTATAGATTAACAGTTTCTGAAATCACACATCAAAAACTTGTCAAGATATCAAAAGTCAGAAGGACTTGGTGATGTTTTGGAATATTTTTTTTTTTATATTTTTTTTGTCCACTTACTCTGATAGAGTTTACAGTGCTCAGCTACCATGGTAACATGTTATTTAGTGATCTTCAGATCTAAACTGGCCCTCAATTCTGTGAACATCTTTTTCAACAGAGCAATGTTAGAATAGGATGTTTGCCATCGATAATTGTACCTATTAATCACTTCAGATAATAGAAGGATGTATCAAGTTACTCTCTACTTACCTGGCAGCACATGCTTGTATAATACAGTCATATTTCCTTGCAGTGAGAACAATAAAAGATTAGTCAATATTTACAATAAAAATATCTTTTCTGTTTGCTATAAAATAAACTCAAATACCCCTGAAATGGAACAACATCAATGGAAATACCAAACAGTTGGTAAAAGACACAGCAGTCAAGAAGTTGAAAAAAGAAATGGAATTTATAGGGCTTTCAGTATGGCATTCAAAAACAGAATGCAAAGAGAATGCGAAAAGAGAAGATAGCTTTTATTTCTAAGACTTTCTTTTTAATAAAAAAATTTGAATAAAGAAAATGCCACCCAAAAGTGTGAATTTCCCAGGCTGTCTGTTTTTCCACTGTATTTTTACATGATTTTTCTATTTACTATCCTTCAGATTACAATTTGTTATTTTAGCATTCACCCTTTGGACAGAATATTTTTTGTTTCCAACTGAGAATATATGTAGCTAGATGTTCTGCAATCCCATAAATACGCAATTATCTACTCAGAAGCCACTTTAGATTATCATTGCTTACACAGAAAGAATCTGTAAGGCTAAAGGTGTATTGATCTTAATCAATAAGTGCAAGGTATTTTTAACAGTAAATTTTTAAACTTCGTTAAATATTCATGATCTTTAAATTTCCATATTTGTGTTTCTGTAAACCCTTCTTTTTGAAGGCTTGCAGGCAACAAAATAGTTGTTGATTTAGAAGTACTTGCATGGTACTTACTCAGATTACTTATACATAGTACTTACTGGAATAACAGCAGAAATCTCCTGCAAAATGATTCTCCTACACCAAACTGAAATTGTAACACTTCATTAATTGTGCATATTTGAAGATACAGCTCAATATTTTCTTGTTATTTTAGAGTATTCAGTGGCAAGTAAATATGTTATTGCAGTACAAAATGGCAGAAATTCCAGAAATCGCGAATGCTCCAAAGATAAGGAACAAAAAGCTATTTCAAGTAATGAACAGGTTTGTAATGCTGAATGTCCTGCCAAAATATGGTTCTCAAGCTTTCTGAGTAGGTAGAAATTTGTAACATAAGAAATTCCATTTAGTAATACAATGGGATTTTAAATATTTTACCTATATTTTTCAGTTTTTCATGTTATCAAGGCTGACATACTGACAGAGTAGTTTTGTAAATCTACCCCATTTTTACCACAGCATAATTACTTCATTAAAAGTTTTCTAAGAATTTTAAAAGAAGTTTTAAACATAAAATATATTTAACTGCAATTTCATTTGTTTTATAGTGTATTTCCAAAGGCATCACAGCTTTTACAATTAGTTTTAAATAGTGTAGGTAAGAGTGAGAAACCTTATTCACCCCTTATTTTTACAAATAAAATTTATTTTTTCCTGACCCCTTGTTGTACTTTCCCTTTCAAGTGCTTCATTTCTTTTCTACGATGAAACTGTAGGAGCACTGTCAGTAAAAACTTTGTTGGTGGTGGCAGTGAAACCAACATACTTTTTACCAACAGTGTCTTGCTGAAAATTGTGTTTTTCAAAAATTTATGATATTTTTATGAGTGAAACATTACTATCATGCACATATGCAATCTTGGGGGTATTATTTCACATTTTCTCATCACAGAGGAAAGGAAAGTTTCAGTTATCATTTCTGTACTTTTGCAGTGATGAAAATAAATGAAAAACACTACAAGCACTGAAGTGAGACAGTAAATTTGCTGTGCTCTTATCAAAAAGCTGCTTTTATGAGACTTCCACTCTATTGGGATGTACCTCCAATACTACAACCTAACAAGAAATACATTCAGATTCTAAGAAATATGTATTCTGTGATTAATAGAGTGATGGGGAAAAAAAAGAGAAATGAGTTGATTTTAGTCCTAGAGCGCTGGAAGTAGATTTTTGTTGTTATTGTTTCCTGAATTTTTCAGTTAATCTTACTCGATGCAGAAAATCTAATGAACTTTTAAAAACAGAACACTAAATAGCAAATATGTATGATTAGTAAATGTTTGTCTTGTCTTTCTTGGTATGCACCATACCGTGCTATCATATGCTAAGTTGCATACATTGTTTATGTATTTACAGTAATAACACCTCTGAATCACAATTCCGTGTGCAAGACATTGTTTAATTGGAGAAATAAAAAGTAGCTCTTACTCACTGTAACTTAAAATTGTGCTAAACAAGACAGCACTTGAATAGAAAAGAAACAAGACACAAGAAAATGCTGGACAACAAAAATCCTTGTTGGCAAAGTTGTTTGAATTCTAGATATTGTAGAAAATTCTGTAGAGAAAACAACTACTGAAATATGCTTAGACTAATAAAGGCGTTTTGCCCATAAATGCAAAAATAAGTGGGAGGTCAGCACTTAGGGGCTACCTGAATCATATTGAGTCACATTGAGCATATTTTTTTTTAATTATTTATTTTTTTTAATTTAAGAGCATATCATATTTCCTGAACCCACAGTTTCCTTCATGAATATCACAGAAGTACACTGAGGAGAACATAATTGCCATATATATATATGTATATGTATATATTTAACTAACTAATGAAGGTGATTTACTTTAGCTGCATATTCTAAGTTATCACTAATACTACCTTATCTGCTTTAAAACAGGTAAATATTCCATTCCAATAGACTGCCAAAAGGAACTGCAAAATTCTTCTAAGGTAAGGACCTCCTAAAATTAATATTTCCAATATCATTCCTTCAGGTTTATCAGTTAGAAAAGAAAATGGAGAATGTTAATTCTTCCTATCTGGCTGATAACAGAGAAATACAGACGGTACTAATCAACATAGACTTTGGCTTCCTGTTTGTGAAAGCCGTGTTTACATATAAAAGACAAATTTTAACTCTTCTCTTCTTAGAAAGGATAAATTTAATTAATTTGGTAGCTGCAGAGAAAAAGCTTCCTGTGTGGAAATAAAATATTAAAAGCTTGTTACATTTTAATCATATTTTTTCTTTGTACAAGATTAAAAGGATACTGTTAAACTGCTAGAAAATGTTACATGGTTAGGATAGGATTTTTTTTTTTTTTTAATATGACAACATGCTAACTTCGTTTTTAGTTTTTAGTAAAAAGTATGATTTTAGTTCCAAACTATTAATTTTGAGAGCTCTAGTTTTAGGATACATTGGGTTTGAGTTTCAGTTGGGGGAAATAACTGAGTGTCATATTGTGCCCAGACTGTTCTTTGTGGTACTTCATTGTTCTTTATCTCTCTCTTCTGTAGCAATGGTTGATTAAGTTTTAAGCTGTATTGTCCGCTCTCACAGAGTTATATTCTTGTCTCTCAAGGACACATGGAATAGGATACAAGGTTTCACTAAAATTGGTATTTGTAAGTCAGGAAGTTAGCGGGGATAATATGGACATTGTAATCCGCCCTAAACTTGGATTTGGCAACCAGAGAGAAAGAAAGAGCAGTAATTTATTGCTGTTGTCTTCATGTGTGTGATTACTTCATTTTTAAACACATGGGGTACTTTAAGAGCCCACCACAGATATGCTTTAATGCATACACTGACAGAGATAGGAGATCCTGAATTAATTAATATTTAGTTATACCTTTCAACATTGCCTTAAAAAAACCCAAAACCAAAACAAAAACCAAACAAACCAGAACTTCCATAATTACCTCAGTCTCCCAAAATGTATGTTTTGAGTGACAGACGTTAGTAGGTGTGGGTTTTTTTCTGTGTGTCCATGGAGGAGCGGGGGAAGT
This sequence comes from Pezoporus wallicus, assembly GCF_028554395.1. Lineage (NCBI taxonomy): Eukaryota > Metazoa > Chordata > Aves > Psittaciformes > Psittacidae > Pezoporus > Pezoporus wallicus. The sequence continues at coordinate 207,025 of NW_026636450.1, read as the reverse complement.
TCTTAAAAAGTTGCACATGCTCTGGGAATTGTGCTGGACTTCTTATGGAACAAAATCATGTGGATGGAGCTTTTCTTGAGAGAAAATCCTAGTAGTCTGGGGGGAGTATATATTCTGACTGAAAAAGTCAGAGGTTCATCTCACAACATGTGGTATTCCCAGAAAGGGGTCTGATAGACCAAGGACTTCAGGCCTGGTCTTATGTCCCAGAAGAATGCCTGTAATATTAAGCCTTTTGCTCTTATGGCTGTGGTAGTCATATGGTACTTTTATGGGGTTTTTATAGGTTTTCTGTCAAAAAAACTTTTAGAAAACCATTTTTTCTTCTTGAATGAAATCCCAGAATCTTGTGAGACAGGGGAAGCCATTCTCATTATATCTCAGTGTGCTACCTAATGCTTTCTTTATATTCTTCCAATGTACCTGCAATGCTTAGATTAATCAGAAAACTGAATTCTCAGAAGTCTGTTTGGATATTTCCATAGTAGTCTATTTCCATAACTTTGGAAATTAGGAAGGAATCGTAATATTACAAAAAGACTGACTTTTGTGTGTGTTCAGATGTGTTGCCAAGTTTGCTCCTTTTTTAACTTTCTCTTTACACACGAATATAATTGATGAGGTAATTTGTTACTTTCCCAAGTACCTCAGATAGACTTTGATCATGCCAAGATTTAAATAGTGTTGTGTAAGTGAAAAATATGAGACAGTTACCCCCCAGAAAGGGACCGGGGTGGGGGGGGGTAGGAGGGAGGGATCAAGGAGAGAGAAGAGGGAGGGAAAGGGAGAAGAGTGGCAGGGGGAAAAGAGAGGGTGCCATACTCCCAAGGTCCTATTTGAATGCCAGGGAGGATGCCCAGGAGAAACATCACTGAAGGACACAAGGTATCAGGATGAGAAGACATATGCCACATTTCTGACAGGTACAGCTAACTATGAAAAGAAAAAAAAAAGGCCTATTCAGCATTTGAGGTGAAAGGAAGAATAAAACTAATGACATTGCAAACCTCTTGAGAAGTCTTGTTTTGTTTCTTAAATAAGCCACTCTAGTAAGATAAGTAAGAAGAACTGCTTAGTCTGGCAGTGTTAATTGATGCTGTCCTGGGAGTATATTGTTAGGTATTTCTCTTTTTGTCATTTCATGTAAAGATGTCAGCACATTGTACCTGACAGGATCTATTGTATATTATAAATTATTCTAATAGGGATGGAAAAACTGCCATCAATTCTTGCTACCCTGTATATCTCAGGCATGACTGTAATTTATACATAATATTAATTCCCAAGTATCAGCTGTATTTTAGGGTATACTTCAAATTAATACTGTTTCTATGAAGTCTTTACATGAAAAGTAGTTTTATTCTGTATTTCCCCACACAAATACAACAAATACCTGCATATAATGTGATGTGATAGGAAACAACTATATGAGATAAAAGGAACAGAGCCCTTCAAACCTAACACCATGTGCTTAAAAGAGAGTTAATCGCAATCTTGCACCCTTCCTTGCACTATAAACCAAAGACAGAGCCAGAAAAGGGCAAGTATCATTTTATTCTATCTTTCATATTATCTATCATCTCATGAGTGCGTGGAATGCAAGGATGGACACATTATATCTTGTAAATATGATTATAGCAACCTATATTTTTGCCTTTCTTCTGTAATTCTGGGGCATGCAAAATTTTACAGATATTTTAAAGCAAAATGAATACATTTCATTGCCATTGCAGTGAATTATTTCAGTGATGCTATTTGAATCCTGAGAGCAATTACTTCCAAAGAAGATAGTTCTCTATCCTGATGAATTCCATCAGTATAGTGAGGCAGTCTGTAACCATTTTAATCTATAAAACAGTTTGGAAATTGTTTTTTACCTCTCAGAAAAAATACTTGGAGATTTTTTTTCTCAATTTTAGTTACAAAAAAGTATGTACTATTTTTACTCCTATTGTTTGCGACACAACTGAGCAATCAAGTGTGTTCTGTTTGGGGCCAAACCGCTCTACACTGAACACCTCAAATATTGCTCTTCCTGGTAAAGTGTGATGGAAGTGCCTTGAGGGCAAATATCCTAAATATTTATTTATGACATGGCTTATTGCCTATGTTTTTTTTCTCCCTAAATGCATGTATATTAAATACTGGAGCATTTCAGCTACTTGTTATTTACTGCCTATGCATTAGGAAGAATTATGAATTCAAGTATGTACCATCTGTTTTGTTTAAAACCTTATTTGTCAAGCAGTTATGTTTGTAATAGGAAAAAAATACAGTTTACACCGCTGCCATTTTGGTTATGTGACTAATTCCCTTTCAACAGAAATAGCTGCTGTGATGGGAAAGAGATAAAGGGTATGTGGTTTAGCAAATAAGAATATCTTGACAGATTTATGTAGTAGTTTTTAAAGGACTGAAGTGACTTAGGAGCCTAGTTTCAAGAAAAATCAATGTGACCTGGGAGATGACATCATTTAACAGACAGAATGACTCTGGGCAAGATCTATAAACACATTTGGGCACTGCAATACGTAATCAACTGTAGGCACCAACATTCCTTACATGGTGCACAGAGTTACGTATCCAAGACTGAGCTACACAATTGAGAATGTAGTGAAATGGCAGGATGTCTAATCCTCTTAGGGTTTAGGCTTAATACTACTAATTGATTCAGGAGACTAAACTTTGGTCCTGTTTCTTTCTTTAGGAAATAGAACTGAGGTTACCTTTTTAAAAATGTCATAGGTGAGTTTGCCATGAAGAGCACAGTTAATATGCATTCTACTTACGTACTCCAGAATCCTGTAACTGACTGTATTGGGACCCTTGCAAGTTATTAACTCTCATATGTTTTTAAGATATCACAAGAGAAGATCTTTTTTATATATTGCTTTGTGAGCAGAATATGATATATAACCAAGAATATTGGAGGACTCAAGTTTAAATCCCTTTCTGTGTCCAAGAAAATGTAAATTCTTACCTTCCATCTAATGAGGGGCATAATCTGTAGCAGTGACTTGTACTGGGCAACAGTAATTTCTTCCTGTCCTGTTGAATCAAAATTCAACACTCAGTAAACCAAAGAGAAGGAATTAGTTTGGGCTAAGAGGTTGAATTTGGAGAATAGAGTTCAGGTCTACTGCCATGCATATGGATTCAGTATGTAGTTTACATGAAATATGTACTGAATTACTGTTTTATCTCGACTCCTGCAGAGGGGAGGGATACTCAGGTTTTGTTTGCTTTTGTTTTCTGAACTTTACACAGTCTACACAGAACTGTATAAAAGCTTGTAAACGTTTGTGTCTCATTCCTTATCTGTCATGGTTTAAGTCCAGCCAGTAACTCAGAACCACGCAGCCACTTGTTCACTTACCCCTATCTTCCCCCCAACTCCTGGAGGAATGGGGAGAAGAATCAAAAGAACGTAACTCCCACGGGTTGAGATAAGAACAGTCCAGTAACTAAGGTATAACACAAAACCACTACTGCCACCGATAATAATAATGATAATGGAAATAACAAGGGGAAAGAATACAGAACTAAAAGGGGAAAGGGAAAGAAACAATAAACACAGGTGATGCACAATGCCATGCACCAATCAGTACTGAGCCCAACCCAAGCAGTGACTCCCCCCATTTTATATACTGGGCATGACGTGCTGTGGTATGGAACACCCGTTTGGCTAGTTTGGGTCAGGTGCCCTGACTCTGCTTCCTCCTGGCTTTTTGTGCCCCTCAACACTGGCAGAGCATGAGACTGAAAAGTCCTTGATCGGAGTAAGCATACTTAGCAACAACTGAAACATCAGTGTGCTATCAGCTTTGTGCTCAGGCTAAAGTAAAAAACAAAGCACTGCACCAGCTACTAAGAAGGAGAAAAGCAACTGTTACAGCTGAACCCAGGACACTATGAAATAAGGCTTTTTACTATGAAAATCACTCCTTTTGAAATTTTATGAAATAGGAATAAACTCCAAATCTTCTACTTTTTCTTCTGGGGGACTTTGGACTTCTATTAAAATACAAATAGCTGCTTCTGGCAAGTAAGTCTCATCAGCTGAATTTACATAAATCCTTTAATAAGAAATAGGGCTTGACTATAGAAATTCTGCTGATGTCACTTGCTCAACAGCAAGAAAAGACAGGAATCTGTTCTGTCTTTGCATGTTGGCATTTGGCATGCCAGCTGAGAGATTAAAATTTAAATTTCTACAGTGCATTAGGAAAAAAACAGGTAAGAGTCTGTCACTATGCAACAGTATGTTACTGATCTTCTCTTCTTGGAGTTTTGCTTATTTAATCTCTCTCTGTAAATTTATCACCACTATCCTTCCAGTCTTTGGAGTTTAGGGTGTATGCATTTTCAGATAGTCTTTTCTGAATCCTGTTATTCACCTGAGTTTTCAGCAAACAGAGATGGAACAGATGATGGAACAGAGCTATTTTAGGAGTGGCTTCATATTCTAGGTAAAAGAATGCATAAATATCCTGGTCATTCAGTCCTTTCCTCACCAAAAAAGGGTTGTCAAGTTCTGAAAAAGGCAGCCTAGGAAGTGGTTGAGTCACAGTCCCTGGAGGTACTTGAAAGGAATGTAACGATGACATGGTTTCTGTTGGACATGGCAGGTGTTAGGTTTACATTTGGACTAAATGATCTTAAGGGTCTTTTCCAACCAAAATGATTTTATGGTTCCTACCAAGTACAACTGAAGCAGGAAACTCTGAGGGAGATGGGAAAACTCAGGCCTCTCCCAGCGGAACTGCACACTAACCTCTCTCCTTTCTGTCCCCATCCTCCTCTTCTTTCCTCCCCAGCTGGAAGTACAAGTTTTCAAATTTATTTTTCAGTGCAGAGTTCTCCCCTTGGTAGTTCTTTATTTTTTTATATCTTCAGTTTCAGGCATGTCTTGAAACTTTCTATTCACAGTTCAACCTTCAGATACGCAATTTTAAGATGCCATATAATAATTACTAACACAAAAGGTTTGGAAAAAATTACTATTTTTCAAATTGTTGCATGGTTTGTGGACTGCAGCTGTCAGTAACCTAAGAACACACTCAACAATATACTAGGAATAAATGACAAACTATGCTTATTTTATGGCACATAATTTAGCAGTTTAACTGTGGACTAATTTAAACATATTGAATTATTCTACCTGGAAAAAAAAACCAAAACATTTATTATTATTGTAAAATGCTGTGATCCAGCCAAAGTGATTTAAGGAGATAGAATAATATACCCAACTCACAATGTTTAATTCTAGCACTCTCAAAAATGGAGATCAGAGTTGTTATTGCCAAAGCAGCACTTAAATGTAACTAGATACTGCTTAATAGCACAGGTAATGGAGATCTGAAAATTACTTAGCTGCATTTCAAAACATTTTATAGTTTATTTCTTGAAACTTCTTTTTGTAGAGGGAATTCCTCATTGCAGCCCCAGTTTTGAATTGATAAACCATCAAAGGAAGGGTTAATACAGCTGAGCTTTCTTATTACAGGTTTTTGACATTTCAGCCTTATGCTCTATTTCCGTATTCCTATCATGCATTTCAATTGAGCAAAAGAAAGTAAAGCTGAAAACAAGTTTGCTTTTCTCTCTCCTGTTGTTAGTACCTGGAGATCCTTTTTTCAGAGTTCAGCATCAGTTTCAGAAACATTCATCTCTAGTTCATTACTGGTAGTAAGAGCAGTTTGAGATTTGCACACACACGCACTATGTAAGCCATCAGGAGTGTCTGTCAAGAAGAAGTGAAGCCATAGTGCATATCTAAATAGGAAATAAAAAGTAAGTTTGATTTCTTTATTCTATTTATTAATTTATTAAATAGCCTTTCCCCAATAGGCTAAACTGCCTTGTAAAACTGGCATCTCCTCAGACCCTTTAGTTGTGTGATTTTAACATTCACTGACTTTTTCTAACACCTTTCTTAATTATCACTTCTTTGAAACATGCCCCCAAGAAATGCAATTAACTGAAATCTGGTCATACTTATTTGGAAATCATTCCATCAGAAGTCATTTAAGTTCTGTTCTAACAAAGGGACAGTCTTTCCAGTTAAAAGTACATGGCAGTTTATTATGGAAGCACTGCTGGGAGGGGAACATATACTATTTATTGCTCTGTGGTAAGTTCACAGTGAGATTTGGGTTATGCAGGATTAATTTAAAAAAAAAATATATGCTTAAAACTAAATTCATGCATCTAACCTGAATGTGCGCAAGTCCATGAGACCCGATGAAATCCATCCACAAGTCCTGAAGGAGCTGGCAAATGAAGTTGCTAAGCCACTGTCCATCATATTTGAAAAATCATGGCTGTCAGATGAAGTTCCCAACAACTGGGAAAAGGGAAATATAACCCCCATTTTCAAAAAGGGGAAAATGGATGACCCGGGGAATTACAGACCAGTCAGTCTCACCTCAGTGCCTGGCAAAACCTTGGAGCAGATTCTCCTGGAAGGCATGCTAAGGCACATGAAAAACAACAAGGTGATTGGTGACAGCCAGCATGACTTCACTAAGGGGAAATCCTGCCTGACCGATTTGGTAGCTTTCTATGATGGGGCTACGGAAGTCATGGACAGGGGTAAAGCAGTTGACATCATCTACCTAGACTCATGCAAAGCGTTCAGCACTGTCCCACATGACATCCTTGTCTCTAAATTGGAGAGACATCAATTTGATAGGTGGACCACTTGGTGGATAAAGAAATTCCTGGATGGCTGCACGCAAACTGTTGTGGTCAATGGCTCAATGTCAATTTCTCAGTGTCCAGCTGGAGACCAGTAACGAGTGGTGTCCTTCAGGGATTGGTGTTGGGACTGGTCTTGTTCAACATCTTTGTTGGTGACATGGACAGTGGGATTGAGTGCGCCCTCAGCAAGTTTGCTGATGACACCAAGCTGTGTGGTTCTGTTGATACGCTGGAGGGAAGGAATGCCATCCAGAGGGACCTCGACACGCTTGTGAGGTAGACCGATGCCAACCTTATGAAGTTTAACCATGGCAAGTGCAAGGTCCTACACCTGGGTCGGAGCAATCCCAGGCACAGCTACAGGTTGGGCAGAGAAGAGATTCAGAGCAGCCCTGCGGAGAAGGACTTGGGGGTGTTGGTTGATGAGAAAATGAACATGAGCTGGCAGTGTGTCCTCGCAGCCCAGAAAGCCAACCGTATCCTTGGCTGCATCAAAAGGAGTGTGACCAGCAGGGTGAAGGAGGTGATCCTGCTCCTCTACTCTGCTCTCGTGAGACCTCACCTGGAGTATTGTGTGCAGTTCTGGTGTCCTCAACAGAAAAAGGACATGGAACTGTTGGAACAAGTCCAGAGGAGGGCCACGAAGATGATCAGGGGACTGGAGCACCTTCTGTATGAAGATAGGCTGAGCAAGTTGGGGCTGTTTGGCCTGGAGAAGAGAAGGCTGCGTGGAGACCTCATAGCAGTCTTCCAGTATCTAAAGGGGGCCTATAAGGATGCTGGGGAGGGACTGTTCATTAGGGACTCTAGTGACAGGACAAGGGGTAATGGGTTAAAACTTAAAACAGGGGAAGTTTAGATTGGATATAAGGAAGAAGTTCTTTACTGTAAGAGTGATGAGGCACTGGAATGGTTGCCCAGGGAGGTTGTGAATGCTCCTTCCCTGGCAGTGTTCAAGGCCAGGTTGGTCAGAGCATTGGGTGATATGATTTAGTCTGAGGTGTCCCTGCCCATGTGAGGGGGGTTGGAACTAGATGATCTTAAGGTCCTTTCCATCCCTAACTATTCTATGATTCTATGATTCTATATTTTTGTGCCAGAATTACTGCACTTGCATTTAGAAGTGTTAAGCACTTAGCATCTCCCACTGAAATTAGTGGAAGTTGATGAATGTATTCTACTAATTATAACAGAGTTGTGATATGGAAGAGCAACATACCATAGTGGTCTGAGCTTTAATCATTATCCAGACAACCAGTTGCTTCTGAGTTCTATTTTTTACCAATACCCTGTTGTCCCAGCTTGACATAGGAAGTCTGGAGTAAAATAAATATTTGAAAAAAAGAACTGTATTTTAAGATAGGAACATATACTGCATATTTGGCTTCAGGACTCAATAAGGAATCAATTCTGTTCTTCTTAAGTTTTACTGAATGTTACTTCTGATCAGGTTAGTTGGGTTTGTTTCATTTTATTCCTTCCTTTCTCTTCCTTCCTCCCCTTCACTCATGTCTATGATGTCCATTAACAGACTCAGTTACACTGGAAGTTCAGCTAATTATGATGAAGGGCTATTTCAGTCAGGAATTTTAACACTTGTACTGAAACTGTAGAAAAGAAGATCTACAGCTCAATGCTGTTTATAAAATGTTTTTAAAGAAATCTGATGTATACATAATGAAAGTGCTGATGACAGAAAATCCACCTTGCTTTGTGTGAATTTTAAAAAAGTAAGCTTGTCTCTTAAAATTCAGCATATAATGTTGATTTTCTGACATTTATCAAATTACTATAATTCTTGAGTCTTTATCAGCATCATTTACCACTATCATCTGCAGCACAGATTTCACTTTAACCCTGTAACTCCAGTGTCTTGCTTTTGCCAGGCTTTTCTGACAGCTTGCCTCTTACGCAGTCTTTGGAAAAAATACCTCAGGGTGTAACTTATTTTTCAATATAAAGCATCATCTAACAAACTCTGAAGTGTCAAAACATTTTTCAAGATTTACAATAGGAGTGGGAATCCATTACGGTAGATGTTGAAAGTCCTGAAGATGGAACAAGGGCCAAGAATTTGCTTTGGCTAGTTGAGTGCCCTCAAGATTAGGTTAAAGAATCATGCTCTTGTGTACTATAAATGGAACAATGACACAATTTCAAAAGTATAGGCATATGACATAAGGCTTAAAAATGCCTGTGATACTAATTCAGGAGAGCGACAGTTGTTTTCTGGACTTCACAACGTATCTACTTGTATTGATCCCCAGCCTCCTCAGTGTCTTAGAAAATTTGGCATTGCTATGGCACGACGTGTTCAAGGAACCAGAACATTAAGCAAAGGATCACTTAGGAGTCAATGGAAAACTGGTTTGTGATTTTTTCAGGACACACCACCAAATAATTTTACAGCTTTTAGGGTTCATATTTGTCTTTAGCCTTTACTTCCTTCTTTCTGCAGTCTTCATCCCAATTGTTTTATTTTAGTAGGAAGCATTTGGTCAAAATAAAAATGTTATTCTAAGATGCATCATCTACGTGTTCCTGCTCTGGCAGGGGGATTGGACTAGATGATCTTTTGAGGACCCTTCCAATCTCTAGCATACTGTGATACTGTGATATAAAATAGCTTTGGTAATGGCTTTCCTTTTTCTGCAGACACACATTTGGAAAAGGTTTGAGTATATATCTGAAGGAAATGTCTTCCTGCTTTTGCTTTTAAATTCCTGACCTGGCATACTTTTTTTCCTCCCTTTCATATTGAGTTTATATGATGTTTAAAAATTTTTGCATCACTGTATGGGGTATAAAGACACTACCTGCAAAGGGGGATGACTCCTTTCTTTCAATGACTATATTTTTTTAATTCAGTAAAATTGCTGTTAATGCAGTTGAAGATAAGATAAAGATCATTATTATATTATCTATCCAGTGCAGTGGCAGGGAATGGAAAGTCTGGCATAAATGTACTTACTGTTGTTCTAAAATACTGGAGATCTTTATCCTTGCTTCTTTTGGTTCAAATTTTCTCAAAGAATTAAAAAATATAACCACAACACCCAAACACCCCTCCCAAACAACCCCGCCCCCTCAACAACAACACCAATAACAACAAAAACACAAGAGAAAGAACAAAAAATAAAAAATTGTGTACTTTTTGACATTTTAGTTTTAGGATTGTAATAGTGGGCTCTTGAAATGTTCTTCTTAACCATCGTAAGTTTAACTGAAACATTTTTTGGAATAGTAAATGAAAGATATTCAATAGTCTGGTGTTTTCAAGTTGTTACAGACAGCTTGGAAATAGACAAATGGACTTGATTTATAGAAAGAAAAACTAAGCAAAACTGTAATTTATAAATGTGCGCATTCTATATTTTCACTCTACTCTTAAAATAGATGGTATCTAAATTTTGTAGTAATTCCACTCTAAGAATCCCACATAATACACTGTAATAATATCCTTTGGGTGGGAAAAAAAGAACTAGAAAATACTGGGGATCCATGAAGGTCCGTGAACTGTGGCCAGTATCAAATACATCAAGTCTCCATTTAACTTCCATATTTATTATTTTCAATATCATTACATCATAAAACACAAAGGGCTTTATCACCTAGTGCTTCTTGAATGTATTTTTTAGTGGCTGAGGACACGATCTGAATAGAAATTTGTTTAGGCTTGTTTAATACTTCAAAGAAACACAGCATCTGGAATTCACCCAGAATATTGGACTTAAAAACTTGCTGAATTATTATGGTACAAAGACCTCAAGTTGCTAGAAAGAATCCTGAATTTATACCTCATTACCGTAATACTCCTCATTCTGTTGTCAGCTTGGAGCACAAGGTTGATATTCACAGTTTCTACTTCCGGCAGAGGCTGCAAATGCAGTTACAGATTCTCAATGACCTGATTCACCCTATTTATGCCCAGTGACAACTTATAACATAGGGCATCAAGTGACATGATTCCAGGCCTCGTGATGATTAGAAATATGCTGTATAGTCTTTAGTGAGACCAGGTTGAGTAATCGTGTTTTTATTGCTGACTAAAGTAAAAAACTAGGGAGATGTTTTCAGACACACAAGAAATGAGTAATGTTTAGTTTTCCTGGCAACATGAAAAACAAGCTGATAGTGGGTTCATATTAAGTAAAATATTTATTTTAAATAATATTTTCCTTATTTTTTATTGAAGTCAAAATTTCATATGTGTGAATTAATATATGAAATATAAGGATACAAATATCAAGAGAAATATTGTATTTGGGATATTAATTTTTCAGGGCATATTAATTCCTTATTTTTGTTTGAGCTATTTTTTTTTTTCTTTATTCTTTTGGGAAAATGTCTAATGTTACAGAGAAATATTCCAGACATCTGAAACTATATTCCTGACTTAAAAGTTGGTTAACAGACTTGTACGTTCTCTATGCCTCTACTTATTTTTTTTTCCTCAGACTCAGGTTTGTTGTTTCTTTACTTTCTGATTATTTTTTTATTCTATGTTTGAAAAGTATATTCTCAATTTTTTATTTTTGTTTTTCAATGTCTTTAATAGGACTTCTAATAAAAGACTTTGCAAATTTAAAAAACACTTTTTTTTTCCTGGAAATGTTTCAAAATTGCTTTCTGTGTATATGCAAAGTGGGTTGGCTTCTGACAGAGCTAAATGTCTCTTTAAATGTAATGATTTTCAGTATTATTCTTCGCAGTGACATTTTAACCCATGTAGTTGTAGAGGCCTATCATGTCTGCCGTAATACAGGTATGACATGTACCATGCTTTTAATGAGACGTATGGTATCACATCAAGATTTTTACCAATTCACAGAATCAAAAAGTCACAGAACAGCTGAGGTTAAAAGGCGCCTCTTGAGATTTTCTACTCCAACCTCCCTTTTCAAAGCAGCTTGGTCAGAGATTATGTCTTCTCAGGTTTTAGATATTCCCAAAGATGGAAACTCAAAATCCTCCCTTGTCAACCTGTTCCAGTGTTTGATGAACCTCCTATTAAAAAAACCTTTTTTTGTTTTTAAATGGAATTTTCTGGTTTCCATGCTGTCTTGGATTATTATCTTCTTGTCCTTATGTGTTTGGAAATGGTTTTGAGGGTCATTTGATCCAACACCACCCTATGAACTGAGTTGGGGTTGACTAGCCCATGATTCTCTGCATCCTCCTTCTACTACTGGAAGTGAGTCTTCGTAACTCCAGACTCTCCCACTGGTCTAAGGGGAATTGAATTTCTGAAGGAAGTCCTTACTAGTAAATTCCAGAAGAACACCTTGACCTTTTCCATGTCCTTTGCCAGCATCCTGACCTGATGCTGACATCCTGAGCAGTAGGTCCTCTTTTTCTCTTAGCCTTTCTTTTGTTGATGATAATACCTGCAGACGCCCAAAGAGTTGCACTTCATGTCTCTCACCAATTTCGACTCCAGATGTGTTTTTTGCTTTCTTAAGCCTCTCCCTGTATGCTTGGTCAGTGTTTCTACATTGCTTCTAGGTCACCTATCCCTTCTTCCACCTCTTGTATACTCTTTTTATGTTTGAGTTTACTCAGGAGCTAGTTATTCATAGATACATACATGCTTCATTTCCTGCTCATTAGGATGAGCCATTCATGAGTCTGGAGAAGGTGACACTTGAAAATCAGCCAGCTCTCCTGGACTCCTCTCCAGGACTGTATCCCATGAGATTTTCCCAAGTAGGTCAGTGAACAGCCCAAAGGCACCTGGAGTCCTACATTTTGCCTTTTTCCCTTGTCTCAGGATCCTGAACTCTGTCTTCTGATGTTCAGTGCAGCCAAGGCACTTCTAACATCACATTTTTAACTAATTACTCTGTGTTTGCAACTGTGAGGTCCAACAGCGTGCCTCTGATACAGGTTATATGCATCCAAGCTGAAATACAGAATTCTGTGCATGGTAGAGCTCTAAAATTCAGATTCCAGTCTTGATCTTGAAAGACAATTTTATTGGATATTTATGGTAAGACCTACTGAAAATAAAGCCAGCTTAGACAGGATGTGGGTACATGCCTTTTCTGGGAAATAATTGTGGAGATAAAAATGGATTTTGAGCATAGATCTATAAGACCAAAGCAGAGACCAAAGCATGGTCTTAGGAAAATTAGCAGATTTGACTGTAACACAGAATCACTGAATTGTAGGGTTAGAAGGAACCTCTGGAGATCATCTAGTCGAACCCCCAACACATTCATACATAGATTATTATGATATTAGAAACTGAGTACATATATAAAGTGGATATGTATCTGAAAAACATAAATCCACACACTCAATGATGAAATCAAATGTGATTTTGGAGTAAGCCAAAACCTTTTTTTATATTGCCTTACAAGTGTAGCACATTTTGAAATGATGGGTGGTACCGTAAATTAAAGTTGTTCTTATGGTGAGATTTAGTCAAATTCTAAATATAGTTTTTTAATCTGTCACTCCTTCTTTAATAATTTTCTTCAAAACAACAGACAAAGCCATAAGATTTTCAGGCACTAATAAAATACACAATGCTTGGCACTCCTTGTGTTGGCTTTGCAGCAGCAGTTAATTAGCAAATGCTATTCCCATAGCCAGTCTGCTATATTTGATCTCCATGTGCTAAGATATTTGACAAGATAGGTGCTATACCTAGCTTGTTTTTTTGTTTGTTTTTTTTTTAATCAAAAACATCAATTCTAATGTCAGCTTACCAAAACACAAGGGTTGGGGAGAGTCTAATACTTGCTAAGTGGAAAAAAACAAAAAAGAGTATTGGGAAAGCGATTGTTTTCAAGCTTCCAGTGAGATACTACAATCAATGGAGTTTTAAAAATAAACAAGAGAGCTAGTGAGACATCTGTGTTGAAATACACTAATGCTCCAAATTGGTATGGATTTCACTGAGAAAAATTATAAAGCTATTTCATACTCCAGCTGTAGTTGGTAATCTAGATCTACTTCTCCTCCTTCCCCAACAGAAGGCTAAATATTCAGTGGTGAAAAAGAATATTAGCTAGGATTAGAAGGAAAATATGTCCATGTTTGTCTTCTATTTCCAAATTGACAATTTATTTGTGGTCTAATCCTTAGAAATTAGATGGTAAGATCATTGATTGGTACATAATAAGCATTATCAGTTATCAGGGTAGAATTTTTTGACCAGTATTCAAGGTAAACTAAATCAGAAATGTTTCAAGGAAATGGGTTTAATCATAAAACCATAAAATGGTTTGGGTTGGAAGGGACCTTAAAGATCATCTGGTTCCAGCCAGACAGACACCTTCCACCAGACCAGGTTGCTCAAAGCCCCATCCAACCTTTTTTTCCTTTATATTTGGATAGTAATGTCTTCAAGCAAAACATATTTAGACATTTTAGAAAATTTTCCATAGTCTTTTATGCTAGCAGGAAATAATGTTGATAAGGGTATTACCCTTCAGTTTAACTTTGATATTTGCACTTAATATGATGGGAAGGATAACAGCTGTTGTAAGAGTTTGCTTTCATTAGCACAATCAACAACAGTAACCAAAATCTGTGAACTCAGAAACGGCTAAAAAGCCAGTTTATTCATGGTGTTTCTGCCACTTCATACTCAATTATTTGGCTTTACACTAGTAAGTTGTATGGATCTCTATTTCCTATGCAGAACTTACTATTTAGAGTAATAAAAAATTTAGGAAGAGGTAGCATTGGTTTTGTCTGTATGTAATTGCCAAACTTCATATGTAGGATTTGGGAATATTTTCAGTTGCCCTGAGAAAGTTCCCTGGTCATCCAGATTAGGAGACTAGTGTTCATCACTCCCACTCTGTCCTCGCTCCATAAGGTAGAACTGAGTTCTTCAGTTTTTGCAAGATCTAACCTAAACCAGGTCTATTATAGAAATATCTTCCTGCAAAATGCAGATTAGCTAAAGCAGTTGGAACCAATTCAAACTGAAAAAAATACCGCAAGAGGTATTCCCAACATTATCTTCTCTGTGTGCACATATCCTCAGAAACTAAGGAATATTTCTGGGTATGGAGTACACATTGAATTTTATGGTCAAGTCTGAAAAAGCTGATCTTTTAAGTAATGTTGTTCAACAAATCCACAACATGTTACACAGAACAGCATATTGCTAAGACCTTTTATCAGCCTGTTTTCCTAATGGAATGCCCTTACTATATTGGTTCAGCCAAATCCAAATGAGCTGAAGGTAAGTCTGCCAAACTGCCCATTTAACATTGCACTCTTCTAAATACTGAACAGCAAAATATAGTAAATATCTAAGAGAGAAACCTTGAGTTTTTTTGACTTTGAAATTTAAATGTATCAGCAGGCTTGTCAGCCTTTCTGTAGTTGTTTTGTGGGAGCTTAATGCCATAGCAGAGGAAAACGTCTCACATCTATCTAGATGATCTTTTCAAATGGGATATTAAAGTGAGCAAAAGCAATTGGGACCATGGGCATTCTGCACTTATGAGTTTCATTTTCTATTTAAGTACTTGTGAATTTGCTGAACAACTAATTTGCAGCTGTTACATGGGGTTTAGAAAATACTTTGCTTGGAAAAAATTTAAATATCAGGGAATGGCGTAAAAGTTATTCTTATTTATCACTTGTTTTAATCTAGAGTGTTCACCAGATGATAGCCAATATTTTGAGTAAATCGCATTCCTTTTTTGTATTTTTATTGACCAAACTTTCTTGCAGGAAGAGAATAACGTGTATGTAAAGAATTTAGCTTTGGAAGTGTCAGTTGTGTGTTAGTGTGACAGGTAATGAGGCAATTTGGCAGGACATCAGAAACTAATTGAGCTCGGCTCACATCAATGCAGCTTTTCAACTGAGGCTGTGTCTTCTGAAATGAATAGTAGAATTACATAAAACAATATGACATGTACAGTTTTAATTGGAAGATCTAATTTTAAATATTTAAAGTGTTTAGAATAATCTGTGAATCTGCACAGACACATTCTTATACAATTAATTAGGTCTCTTCATTGGGTCGTATAATGACAATGTCAAAAATATAAATTAAGAAATCTTTGCACATGCAAATATTAAAGTAAATTTTAAGGAAGGGATTTAGCTTTAATAGAAAGATGATCTCACAACTGCACACTGGTATATAAAATTAACATGGAATAGCTATTAAAATCGGTTAGCACTTTAAAAAAATCTGTTTAATTTAGAAGGTAGTGCTTTGATTTGGTTACACAACAAAGCAATACTGTAAAAATTTCAAAACATTTCAAAGACCATTAAATGATTTTGGTAACACTGATGTTTAAGTATTTAATATTAATCCCTAGGGGTACTGTATGGTGTTACCAGAACATTGCCACCTGTGGTGGTTTTCTTTTACACTAATATTGAAATCGAGACTCTGTTAAGAGAATTATAAAAGGATGAATATCTCTCATAAAATGGAATACTAAAAAAAATGGGGGGAGGAGGGGAGGAGATTTTAAATGTATGTTAAACTGTTGTTTGAGTCATGTATATTATTATTCACTTCCACTATTTTTATTTTCCATATTTTTAGACAACTTCTTTTGTGAGAAACGTACTTATATAAGATTTCCTGCCTGCCAAATTGTTCAAATTACAAATGAAAACATGGATATATTTAGTAATATGTAGCAGAATATTACATTAAAACACTGTAGGAAGAAAGGGAAATATCTCTGGTTTTATGTGTAACAAGCCTGTTGCTTAATAGACTCAATTTTGCCTCAAAGTCAAACTTTGAGCAAACTATCACAACAACATCAGTGATAACACTGGAAGCAGAAACAGGACTTCTTGATTTATAGAGTAGCATACTCTTCAGTGGTTCATAGTCTCTCTCATTCTCCCTTTTCTTTCTTTACCATGTATTTTAGGGGGAAAAAACGACAAGATGTATTTTGTTCTACAGTGCAAGTAGTCCAAAGCGATGGGTTTTCTTGTAAAAAGCAACCATGCTGCCCTAATCATAACTACATATTTCTTGATGCTCACTGTAGTTCATAACCAACTTTTAAATAATGCTATTTCTTTAATTTAGTATGTTGAAATGTCTAGATTTCAGGCAGTAAGATTTATTTCATATATTTTTATTTAAAAATGTAAAGAAATACATTGCTTCCAAAGGAAAGGCATTTTAACAAATTGAATATCATGCATTAATTAGCCTAGTCCCTTACCAGTATTACTAAACCTGCAACATTTAAATCCTTGACTTAATCTGACTCCATCCTAATCTGTACATTGTGAAAAGAAGTTGTTGAGATCTTTGTGGAATCCTGGGTGCTTCTTATATGAAGTATGATATGCCCAACTTATTTTTATAATTAAATAACTGTGGTGTACAGAATAATTTTGTCTTGGAGCCACACAACATTTTGAAACAGGGAAACCAGAAATGACTTTTTGATCAGTTTCAGGATAGAGTTAATTTAGGATGAAATTCAATAGGACTTGTCAGATATTTCCAACATTTTTGCACACCTCTTCATAATACCAGAGAAGTATATGATTAATTATGTCTGATTTAATATCACTGACTTCCCCCCCCAACCAGAGAAACATATAGTTTAGCAAATTCAGGATATATAAAATAAATTTATGAACACTTATTAACAGTACAGACAAATATGCTGCACTTGCTTTGATTATCATCCTTTGACAATTTTTCAATAACTATTTACTAGTCACTGCTACTATGAATATCAATACCTCCTTTCATGAAATGTCTCCAGCTAATTTCCATGAATGATTGTGAGGGCTTGAATGGCATGGGCACTGGAACTCTGCCTAAAAGCATTGACAACTTGAATGATTATCTTGTATCGTTCATGATAACTCTGTCAGGTTGTCTGAGAATAATTGTGAAAGAAACACAGGTCATCATGGAATGAACATGATGTGTCCATAATGGTTCCCTTTAAACTTCTAGAGATTACTTGGTCAATAATCTGTCATAAAATAAAGTAATTCAATTTATTTTATTGAAAGGCTGTACATATCAAGTTTACTGTATATACTATTCAGTATATTTTCTGAAATGTTACCAGGCTTCCTCCTCAAAATTTCTTAAATTATATTTAAAAAAAAAATTAATAAAAATTATGACATTCTGAGTTGATATTAGTACTCTTCTGAATTATCTTTGGTCTTAAAAGGACATACAGAGATATGTAAGATATTAAGTATAACAGTATGGGATAAAATTTAAGACTTCCTGGTATGAGATTATTTTTCCTGGTTCAGAATTTCAGTTGTTACAACAAATCTATTAAGTTTTTCAGTATTACTTAAAAATGCGTTTCAGTCCATTGAATCTAAGAATTGAGTTCTTCACATTATTCTAATTTTTTAAAAAATTGCCATGTGCTGGATGTAATGTTTGTAATTTTTTTATTTTATTTTATTCTAAAGCCATTTTTAAATTAGCAGTAATTTTAGTAAGGAAATATTTTCTCAGCTCTTTTGTCAACTAGACATATGTAATGATCACCATAGCCTATTTAGTTTATTTTCTGCTAAATATATAGAAAAAACAACTTGCTATTTTTCATGATTTTGTTTTTTGGTTTTTGTTTTTTTTTAATACCACAAGCACTTACTAATTTGACCACTAAATAAAAGGCCTGTATACTTCTCACTTCTAAAATTTCATTGTATTAAAGAGAAATATATTTTTTTTAAATCAATAGTGTAATTCAAACTAAATCCACTGCACCATTCACTATGCAACAAATAAGATTCACTGCACTGTTATTCTTAGAGTTGTAGTAATTCTGATGCTAATTCACAATTGTAACTAAAGCATTTTAACTAGATAAATGCTTAAAAACCTGTAGACCAGTACTGCAGATTAGTGATAGTATGTAATATGAAAGCACTGGCTTTGCAGCTAAGTCATTTTGTGTTAGAAACCATAAAGTGTGTCCAGTGAAAGATGATTTGTATCAGCTGAAACTGTAGCCTGAAGCAACACTTGGTGGGTTATCACTTTAATCTAGTTATTGCAGCCTCAAAGTGTATGTTAGTAAGCTGAGGGTGAAAATGTCAAAAGCACAGTTGAGACTGATCACTGACAGTTTCTAGGAACAACAGAAAACTGTCCCATGTATTATTTTTTTGGGAGTTGGTCAACTGAAATGGAAGTCAAACTGATCATGGTTTATTTTAAAAATATCAATTATTTCTTGAAAATAACACTTTCCTTACTTGAAAACTTCCATAACTAGGAATTTACACACAGAAATGTTTATTGTCATAAAAAGAATTGAAATTATGAAAAGTTATATTACTATCTGTTTATGAATTGAATGCCAGTTTACTGTGTTTATGAACTAGCAGTACAGCAGATTATTAATTCTTTAGTACATTACTATTACATTAAACAATACTTAACAGAAAATAAAAGGTTAATTTTGTCAAAAGAGATAATTGCATCTCTGATTACTAATCCCTGCACTAAACTGCAGCTTCCAGACTATGGTTAGAGACAGAATCAGAGAAACACAGAATGGACAGAATCAGAGAAACACAGAATGGTTGAGGATGGACAGGACCTTTGTAGGTCTTCTGTTTCAACTAGTCTGCTCAGGCACAGTCACCTAGAGCTGGTTCCCCAGGAGCATGTCTAAACAGCTTTTGAATACCACCAAGGATGGAGACCCCACAACTTCTGTGGGCAGCCTGTGCCAGTGTTCAGTCACCCTCATCGTAAAAAGTGTTTTCTTATTTTCAAAGCCTCCTTTGTTTCAGTTCGTGCCCATTGCTACTTGTCTAGTCACTGAACACCACTGAAAAGACCCTGTCTCCACCTTCTTTACTCCCTCCCTTCAGATGATAAGTACACACAGACAAGATCCCCCCTGAGCTTTCTCTTCTCCAGGCTGAACAGTCCCAGCTCTCTCACCCTTTCGTCACAGGGTGGATGCTTCAGTCCCTTAATCACCTTTGTGTCCCTTCACTTGACTCTCTCTATTATGTCCACGTCTCTCTTGTACTGAGAAACCCAGAACAGGACACAGTACTCCAGGTGTGGTCTCACTGGTGCTGAGCAGGACCTGTTTAG
Source organism: Pezoporus wallicus (assembly GCF_028554395.1). NCBI lineage: Eukaryota > Metazoa > Chordata > Aves > Psittaciformes > Psittacidae > Pezoporus > Pezoporus wallicus. The sequence continues at coordinate 187,260 of NW_026636450.1, read as the reverse complement.
CAAAGACAGCTGAATTCTGCAGCCACTAAACACTACTCCTCATTCCTGTTGACAGGTATGGCATAAGACTGTCTCCACCACTGCAGATGCAGATGACCAGTCTCTCAGTAAATGGAATAGACATGAGAATAATTCCTAAATATAATGTTTATTAACTTATGTTCAGAAACATGATGCTGTGTATACAGTTCAAAATCCCATTTATGGGTAGAATCAGAATTTGATTTATACAACTTATACTATATAATGGCTATCATTTAGAGTATATTACTTGCAAAATGCTGAAAATAGGTGAAATATAGGTTTCTTTATTTCACTTAACTATAAATTGTTGAGGAGTTCCCTCTAAAAGTGGATTAATATAGCTGTTTCCAGTGTTGTCTTTATTTTCATTTTAGAAAAGTTAAAAGAAATTGGATAGTGGGCTGACATCAAGTAAATGTTGGTAAAGGTTTAAGAGCTAAAACTGAAGATATATGTATGTATAGTTCTTATATATGATTTTTTTTTTCTTTTATTCTTCATTGCAGTGCCATTGCAGGCATTTCAGGAGAGGGTATTTGGTATGGCTTGTAAAAGCCATTGTACTTAATAGTGTATATAAAGAGATAATGTGAGAATTTTCACTTTGAAGTACTAAAATAAGATACTGGATGTAATGTGTTTCATGAGCTGCAATAATTCTGTCTCATTCATATTTTAAAGTAGTTATTATGTCAGTCTGTGTAAATATCTGTGTATTCTTGACACGTGTTTATTCTAGACATGCAGTAATTGTTCAAGATAAATTGGAAATCTGTATCCGCATTCAAAATTCATAAACACCCACTAAATTACTATATTTCATTACTCTCTTTTTTGAAGGTATTGCAGCATTTTTCACACATAGGAATTACATGATTTTCTCACATACTATTTAAAACGGAAAAAGGTTGCGTGTTTGCCTTGAACTTGTCCCTTTTCTTCTGCTCCACATTTGAGATCCTCATCCCATATCTTACTTCCTTCCATGCATGAAAAACACTGTTTGCTTCAAGAAATGATACTTACCTGGTATGAACCTTCTAATGCTAAACATCATGAGGCTGTAGCGAAACTTGGAAGGTATTGCATTGTCTTATTGGTACTGCCTAGTAATATATGTTTTAAATGGTGTTCTTTCTTGATTATACCTCTTTAAAAGTATAAGAGGGAATCATAAGTTCATTTTACGTTTCCTGATAACTCCCTGTTAATTGCTGTAGGAGTCACTGCACTTCACAGTTCACTGAACTGATTGAATGTGGACATAATAAAACCTAGAAAGTAGAAGCAGGAAATCGTCAACGGCCCAGTGGTTTTTCAGAACTTGTTTTGGTGCTGAAAAAATTTACCCAAACAGTACTGGTTAATTCAGGCTAATACTGGTGAAAACTAGTGATACTGTAAAATAAAAGTCATACACTATGCCAAGTTTAAATTTGACAAGCAGAGCATGAACACGTAAGCAAGTAGATAAACCAGCCCTGCTCTTTCTGAAGGGGGAAAAAAAAAAAACAAAAGAAAGAAAAAAAATTGACATAGTTTTAAATAACTTGCTTATATACACATTCATAATATGCTTTCAGGTACATCTAGATTCATACATTAGTATTTGTACAGTGCTTAAATAAGCATCTTCTACAGCTCTGTATATCCTGAAAAAGAAGTGCAAACTTTAAAGCATGTAATTTGGTGTTAAGCACTTGAAATTTTGCTGCTTTTAACATTTGTAAATTTTTTCTATCACATACATTGTGATACTGAAATTCATGGTATTCACTTCCATCAAAGTCCAGTTACTATTCTTTTTAGTTTCAGTAATTGCATAGAAACGTGAAACATGAAGATGAAATGTCACCTTTCTAGCCTGGATTTCTAAATCTGCTATAATTTATATAACTTGAAGAAATTATAATTAAGCTTTAAAAACTACTGTGAGTGGAAAGTAAAGCTCAAAACCATTATAGATGTGGATGAATGTAATAAAAGGAGAAAGATTTAAAAATCCGTAGAAGTAAACTGAAAGATTTGCATTGTTTTTTGGGACTTTGGATTAGGATTCCTCTTCATGAATAGGGAAAACGGGGACCTGTTGTTAAAAGAAGTGTGTGTCCTGGTGATGAAGGAAGAAGGCAGAGTTACTGAATGTCATCTTTGCTTCAGTCTTTACTGCTTAGGCTAGCCCTCAGGAATCCCAAACTCTGAAGACAAGAGAAAGTCTGAAGAATGTAGAAGGAGAATCAGATCAGAGATCATTTAGGCAAACTTGACACACGCAAATCCATGGGCCCCAACGGAATCACGCACGAGTGCTGAGAGAGTCGGCAGATGTTACTGCTATGCCACTGTCCATCATCTTTGAAAGGCCATGGAGAACAGGAGGGGTGCTGGAGGACTTGAGGAAATCCAGTGTCATTCTAGTCTTCGAAAAGGGCAAGAAGGTGAGCCCATGAAACTACAGAACCGTAAACCTCACCTCCATCCCTGAAACAGCTCATCCTGGATATCATCTCTAAACATATGAAAGAAAATAAGGTTATTAGGAGTAATCAGCTCCTCACCAAGTGAAAATCATGCCTGACCAATCTGATAGCCTTCTCTAATGGAAAGACTGGCTACGTAGATGAGGGGAGAGCAGTGGATATTGTCTATCTTAACTTCAACAAGCCTTTTGACATTCTCTCACATAACTTCCTATGAAGTAACTCAGGAAGTGTGAGGCAGATAATTAGGCAGTGATATAGCTGAGAACTGGTTGAATGGCTGGTCTCAGAGTGCTCTGATCAGCAGCACAGATTTTAGTGGGAGGCCTGTAACAGTGTACACCTGAGGGTTTACACTGAGGGTCAGTACTGAGTCCAATTTTGTTCAATTCCTCAGCAACCTGGGAGGCCTGTAACTAGCAGTGTACACCTGAGGGTGTATGCTGAGGGTCATTACTGAGTCCAGTTTTGTTCAGTTTACTCCTCAGCGACCTGTATGAAGGGACAGAGCATACACTCTGCAATTTGCTGGTGATACAAAACCGGGAGGAGTGGCTGACACACCATGAGGCATAAACAATACCAGAATAGGCTAGAGAGTTGGGTTGAAGAGAACCTAATGAAGTTCAACAAAGGCAAAAGTAGAGTCCTGCACCTAGGGATGAAACCAATGCACCAGTCCAGGTTAGGGTTGAACTGCTGGAAAGCAGCTCTGAAGAGAAGGACCTGGGTTGTCCTGTTGAACAAGTTAACTAACTATGAGCCAGCAGTGTGCCCTTGGTGCCAAGAAGGCCAGTGGTATCTTGGGGTGCATCAGGAAGATTGTGGCCAACAAGTCAGGAGAGGTAATCTTCCCCCTTTACTCAGTCTGGTGGGGCCACATTTGGAGTACTGTATCTAGATCTAGGCTCCTCAATTCAAGAGAGGGTCCAGTGGAGGCCTACAAAGATGAGTAGGGGACTGGATCATCTGTCTTATGAGGAAAGGCTGAGAGATATGCCTGTTTAGCCTGGAGAAAAACTGATGAAGAGGGGATCTTATCAATGCATATAAATACCTTAACGGTGTGTAACAAGAGATAGTTACAATAGTACCAGGCTACTGTCGGTGGTGCCTAGCAATAGGGTAAGAGGCAGTGGGCATAAACTGAAACACAGGAGCTTCCATCAGAATATAAGGGAAAACTTCTTTACTTTTAGGATGACCAAACACTGAAACAGGTTGCCCAGAGAGACTGTAGAGTCTCCTTCTCCGGAGACATTAAAAGCTCGATTGGATGAGATCCCCTGCTTTACGATACTTGATGTTTGAAGGATGCCATTACAGCATTGGAAATTTATTCCTGTGATCATTCTGTGGTTCTGCTCTTGTCAGGAAAAAAGAGTATCAGCTATTTTCATGTATTGTCCTTTTTCTCTCAAACCAAAGAAATCTGTATAATCCCCCAGCATTTCTTCTTCTGATGACCAGAAAAGAAGTGAACCCTATTACAAGGACATTTTTGGTCCACAGTACGGGTAGGACAAAACTGGAACTTCAGTTTTAGCATTTGTTCAGTACTCAGACACCAAGTTAGGTGGGGACAGATTATGTTTCTCTAAGACACCTGAGGAGAAAATTTGAGGACCAGAAACAGGCACAGTTGAGAACTAACTTCTATTTACTATTTCTAACAAATGGGAGCTTTGTAGATTTGGTATGTTTTAATAACAGTCTGGAACTAAGCATCATTTCATTATTTCACTTGTAAAATTTGGAAACAAACCAAGCTCCAAGTCATGTAGTTCAAGGCAACCTCATCTAATTTACCTGTGCAATTGGGAAGGTTTAGTGCTACAAAATAATGGTGAAGAGCATTTTTGGTAGGGCATAAATAAAAGGTAAATAAATAAATGAAATGTGTGTATTTCAGAATGACACTCATATATATGTATTTTATTTTACTTTTTTTTTTTTTTTGGTTGTAATAGAGGAATTTAGTTATGAAGCAGTAATGGGTAGTAAGACACAAGGGAAATAATCCTTATCATAATATGAGCAAGATTATATGAAGGTCACCCACAAATGAAAAAAAAACAACACATACTTCAATTAAGTGCAGTAGAAACTGTCTGCAGCTTTATTAACTGTAGCAAAACAAATTAAATAATTAAATAATTTAACATCTCCCAGAGATTCTGTGATTTTTGCGATTTGAGTTTATGTGGGTGCCACTTTGGCCCTATCTTTTCATCATCACCACATCTACCTCCATGAAATCTAATCATGCCAGCTACTGCTCAACTGGGAAACCTTAAAAGCGTCCTGAACAAGTGTATTTCTTCTTTTTAAGTTTCACACTTCGTTCTGCAGCTGGAGTGTAAACAGCTTCATTTTGCCACTAGAATTAGGGTATTACAAGCAATCAACACTGGCATTGAACTACTGCACATACAGACAGTGAAATAAAATAGTTAAGTACTCTTAAAGAGCTGTGGCGGTTTCTCATTCATAGCTCTGAAGCAGACCACAGAATATTGTTGCTAACTGAAGGCTGCAGAATAGTAAGGTGAGGATGAAAAGCAATGTTGGGAAGTTCTTTTACACCCTGTTCCACATGGTGATCATATTTTAAGTCCTACGTACTCTTTTTTGTGTTTGGAAGTGGGGACTTTCATCAATGGGTAAGAATGACTTGACTTTAGGGATAGTTCCAACATATGAAGGTGAAAAGTCATTATAAATTTCAAAGTTTAAATTTTTCAAGTTTTAAAACTGGTCATGAAGAGTTAATAATTTTGAGTTGGAGTTTTAATTTATTAAGAACTTGATTACTTTTAAAATAGTTTCAGTAATATTTTTCATATTTCCATAGCAGTAAAACTGTAAAGTCCACAAGAGCATGGCCCACCTTAAAATGCGTAATGATCCTTCCCACCAAACTTCAGAAAGGGTCTTAGCTGATCAAAATAAAAATAATCTTGAAAACAACATGAAAGAGTCTCAGCTGCAGAATATTAAGGTGACTCTCACAGGGAGATTTTTATTATTCTTCCTAGTATGATGTTGTTTCAAAAGGGAGACAGAACTTGCATCTGAAACAGAAAAATCACCAGTTCATGTAAACAGGGTATTCCCTATATTTTCCATTTTACCTTGTCTACATATATCACTAACTAAGCTCCCAAGTACTTTGTGAATCTCTAAGGATATTCTTGGTTCTAGTGTCTGTTGACAGTATTTTCTGTTTTGATTTCACAACTGTTAAATTGTGTCCCTAACAAAAATGGATCAAGGAATGCTTACTTCTGTGAGAAATGGTTTGGAGATCAGTGATAAATTCATTATAATATTTTTCAGGTATGTCATAAAAGTATGTTGCTCATATTCATATGGTTAAACAGATGGGCTTTGTGGCATAGTAAGCGTTAAAGCTAAATAGCTGATTCATGAGAATGCCCAGTCATTAGATGCACATTGATAATTGTCTTCTGACAATCATTTTTTTGTTCACTACTCTTTTAAGTCACTTCTCTTTTATAGACTGCTAGCTTTAATTTTTAAATCTAAAAGCTGTCATTAATGACAACTGTTTTATGTATGTATCCATTAGTCATTAGTTTCCCTAGAATACACAGAAATCAGCAAAAAAATAATAAAAAAAAAAAATAGAAAAAAGAGAGGCACATGATGCTGCGAGGAATGTTAACTGACTGCGAGGAAGTGTGGCAGCCTGAGTCAAATACATTTGGAGGATTCCACCCCTTCTCTCCCTATTTGTAATAAAGTAGAAACAATCTTAAAAGTTATTGCAAATCACAGCAGCTGACCCTTCCCTTCAAAGCCAATTGGAAGCAGCCCATTATGGCACATAGAGAGGCTTAGATCCCCAGTGTCAGTGGTTGGGTCCAAGGTACAATTTGGGACTTTGTGCTGTGAGGAACAAGATTCAGAAGTGACACATGGTTTGTGAATTACATTTGGAAGAGTGCCCACAACTGCTATGCAGAAAATAAAAGCCCTAAATATCTGAAATATTTATCTGAATGACTACCAGTCAAAGGCAGAACAAGACTGTTTAAAACTGGAGCATGCATTCAGCCAAATTACATTTGCAAATTAGTGTTTTGAAGCTATAGAACTAAAAATAAAACAACTTAATGGGTTGAAATTGTTTTTGCTAAGGAAAAGTGTATCTATGCCAGCAGCTTGTATATGAAGTTGCAGCCTGTTTCAGCCCAATGCATTTTGAAATGACCAAGATATTAAACTCACAAACAAGGTTGTCAGACAACAAATCAAGCTGCAAATTAGCCTTCTAATCTTATAATCTAGTTACAGCTGCCAATGTACAACTCACAATTGATTTGCTGTTTGTTGTCCAGCACAAAATGTCATATATTCTTTTTGATGAGAGTCAATGAGTGCATTAAGTGTATAGCAGCCCATGTCCTCCCAACTCCATTGCAAATAGTCCTAAATTACTTGGGTCATTATCTGTACAAATAAGCCTACTACTAGCAAAGTACAAAGCAGAATATGTATGTGACTTTTCTGCATTTATTCACTGGCAGAAAAACTGTATTCTTTTTTTCAGCAGGTATATGAGGTAGGTCTGTTTGAGGTCATTCAGTATGCAAGCTTTCATGACTGTTACAAAAGTAAATATTTTCACTTAACTGCTTTGGTGGAGTATCAGGAATTACTAACAGAGTATTTACTTGTAGCATTAATGTTTGTAGTCATTCCTTGATTTTCTACCCAGTATCTCTGATATGAATTAAACTAACATTTTTTATAGAGAATATGGATTTTTCACTTGTTACAGACTGATTGTAAGACTTCTTGCTTCTTGCAGGATATTTGCTTCTTGTTGTTTGGAGCATTTATATGGAGCAAGGAATTAAAAATATGGAAAAAATCATTTGGTGGTGTAGTGACTGAAATGGAAGAATAGCACTAAAAAGAAAATCTTAATTACTCTTCAGTTAGTTAAAATAATGTGTGTGGGACTAATTTGTGCTGCCCGTCTTGGAAAAAGGCTATTGGGGAAATACTTCTAGGGAAGACTGTGGTAAATCTGTATCCTGCTCGCAAAGGGAATGTTCTAGGTCTCAATAGTGCAAATAAAGGAAAGGGTTGGTTTTTTTTGGTTGGGATTTTTTTTTCTTTTTTTTTTTTTGCTGTATGGGAAAAACATTGGATAATTAGCTCTAGGGAGACTGGGTAGAAACCTGTGCAAATTCAGTATCTGACTGAACTTCTATCTTACTGAATTTCCCTCAAAATTTTACTAAATTTTCCTAGTAGGAAAATTGTCAGCAGAGGAGTGTCTGATAATAGAAAGCTGATTAGAAAAAAATGAAGTTGAAACACAGTTGAAGTGTATGGTTTATCAAAATGAAAATGAGAAGACATTATAAATGGAAGACCATTAAGTAACATTGCCAGGATAAACTGCTTTAAAATTATTAACTGTGTTCTTACCAAATGTTCTAAGAATAAGTTAACACTTCTGGACTAAATTTGTAAACTTTTTTAGTGCTTTGAACTTGGAATTTTGCTTGTTTGATTGGTCTGGAAGTTTTGTTTTCCTGTTATTTAGGGAAAAATTATAAAACCTTATGGACAATGGTTTCTGAAAGGATTGCTGACATAACTTTAGCTACCATAGCATAAACACTGTCATTATACTAATGGACTGCAAAACAATAAATTGAGTAGTAAATTCAGGAGGAATGGTATAGTATTGAATATAGAGTAGGAGGAAAACCACACACTTCCATACACAGAAATATTTACCTATTCTTTTTGCAGTACTTTTGCAGTCTAGATATATGTAAATATTTAATTTCAAGGGAAAAGAGTAGAACATACAGTATTTTCTCTAAAATATAACTGGGTTTTTTGTTATTACTTTTCAACCAGTAGTCATGAAGAATAAATATATTCTGTTGTTATTTTTAATTACGTACATCACTACTTGGCCATACAGACATTGTGGCATCTGCTAGATTTAGAATAATTAGGGCATAAGTGAATGTGTAGCTTGTTTGGTGGACAGTTTTATAAGCATTTTTTCAAGAAGAGAACAGAAAAAACAACTGTTAGTAAACTGAGCATTTGAGATTTCATGCATCCTTTCACATAGGTGTACTTCAAGAAAAAACTTTATTAAAACTTGGCAGAAAAGCTTCCACAGGTCTAGAAGATAATATAGATGGTAGATAAAAAACTGTACATGTGATATGAAAAGCAAATAGTTTGAATACAGTGGAGTAATAGAAAAGAGATCATGGCAGTGAAATTCAAAAGAAGTAGGAATGTTAGGGCACGCTAAGTGGCAGAAAAGGAGTTGTGCTTGTAACCTTACTGCAATTACCTGCTGTGTCATTCTACAGTAGTTTTGAATGGTATATTTATTTCTATAATAATGATGTTTGTTGTTAAGTAGACATATTGATGGGATTGATTGATAGAATTATACCTGTATAAAAGGTTCCTTGAAAACTCATAAAACAAAATTAGTTAGCAGTCTACAGTAAATAGACACAAAATCATTTGCAATATTTATATGCCTATTAAAATAGGTATTAACATTAAAATTTGAATACTCTTTTCAATAATATTTTTTTTCAAAGTTTGACCTTCACAGATCAAAAATACAAAATTCCTAATGACATTATTTTCTTCATCTTTTCATTACTGCTTGCAAGACTGAGCAGTGCATGAAAAGAATTACAATTAAATTATTTTTGTAGCATTGGCAGAATGAGGAAAGTGTCTGCTGCCCTTGAACTCTGTGTGCTTCTCTTACATGTTTCCCTTTTGTTTTCAAGACTGTTTTTTTGTGAAGTGTTCATTCCCATCCATATCATTGTTTTTCTTTCTTTGGTTGCTTTTTCATTACCCATATTTGTATTTGCAATTGAATTTTTGGCTGCGCTAACAATTGTATTGTAGTAGCAGCCTTTTACTACCTCTTGCTTGTAGTTTATCATATGACCATAAATTTTGTGCTGAGGGAACAAAACAGAAACTGAAGTTCAGAAAGAGTTAAAAATAAGGATATGACTTGCAACAACATCATTATAAAGGTTGCTTCTTATAAAAAGTGTTATTAAAAGAATAAATTATGAGTTTCAAAAATTGTATTAATACTCAGTAACATTAATGACAAATTATTTAACTTCTGGTTTCAAAAATATACTTAATATCAAAGTAACCATATTTAAAGCAGCATTCCATTTCTGGATAAATGTTTGTCAAGATCCATAATTCCTTACACAACAAGCCCTTCTGAGAGTTTTGAATCTGGTTTTAAAACATGTTCTGGTTTTCAGCAGTATTCCTAGAAACGTTTTTGTCCATCTCCCAGATTTTCTGTTATCTCTAGAATCTTAAATCTCTAGAAATTTCTCTTTCAGATGACAACTGGCTTTCCAAATTCTTTGTTCAGTCAGCAGTAGCTACCTACCTTAGAGAACATCTTTTCTGCTTACTAAATTTGCATATATATCTGCAGATAAAAAAAAATTCTTAGCAGAGTATAGCACAATAGTGCAAGCAATTATCTATTATCTGAATCATGATGTTTGTTTCTTCTTTCTACTTGTTTTCAACTTGTGCCTAGGCCTTGGAAGATGGAACATTAGTGTTACATCATAGATGTTAATGAGAATAGCAGTAGTTAATGTACAATTTATTAAATAATGGACTAATCATTCTTGTCCAAGACATTTTCTTGATCTGTAAGGTTGTTTTGGTTTACTATTCTGTGGTCACTTCCAGTCACATTTAGCCTGCAGATGTGTGAGCATAATTTTTAGTTGTTAGTTTAAATTTGGCTAGCAGTTTTTACTGTTGTATTACAGATAAATGGCTTTTTTTTCAAGCTACCTGATTTCTAAGATAGACAATCTCATAGTAACTTTCCAAAATAAAGTGTTTTTATTACCAGTTGAATATATTCTCAGTTGAATAAAATTACTTTCTTTTCTGCTGTGGATGGACAGACATAGATGGAATGGGAGACAGTAGAGAAGCTAATTTCCTCTCCCATATGCAAGAAAACTGTCATCTTTAATTCCATGTCTATTCACAGTGTATGTCTATTCAGCTCTTCACCTTTTGGTGAACCTTTGTCCTACCAAGTCTGCAGGAAATAAGAAGGAAATAGACAAAACTGATACATTAACATAAATTGCACAACATCAAAGCATAGAGAGCTGGACTTTATTTGGAGTGTTTTTGCAAACAACTTCATAGTAATAATAATTAGAGTTAAATAATTCACTAAAGCCTAGCTCTGTTTCCAGCTCTCCCAATGGACTTTGCATAATGAATTTTGCAGGACTTTATCTCAAGTATTCCATCTATAATACCACATAATGATGTTCAGCTTTGTACATTTCTGGAGTTGCTTAAAGTAGGAACTGCATAAATTCCTGAACATTATTATTTTGTTTTATATCATTATGCCTTAGACAGATTTAAAACTGAATATTAAATCTTCCTTTGTTCAGCAAATGCAAAGTTTCTTCTTATCACTTGGAAACCATACATCCTTATATGCCGATTCCGTGGAATCACATTTCTGATTATTATTGTTGTCAATGCATATGCTAAATCGTCTATCATGTAGAACTAGAATAATTTAATTCATCCCAAGACTGCTTTATAGCACTTAAACTTCTCTAGTTCTGTTGGAATTTTTTTTTGCTTTCATTTCAAAGTACTTGGATGAGGTTGGTTTTTTTTTCTAGGTAACGTATGTTTAACATCTACTGACAAGTCACAAGAGGAAAATTTAATTTGAGGTCAGTTCTTATGGAAGTTTGCATAAAAATTGGACACTTAATGTTCAGTTTTGCTGTACTTTGGTAGTTTCCTATGAGCAAATTCCAGCAGCACAAAATTAAAGGTGAGAAAACAGGTTGTTTTAAATTAAACTACTGTTGTGATATCTGAGCTGTCTCTGTTTACCTACTTTGAACAAAGTATTTCCTGTTCTTCTTCTGTTTAGAAAAGTTATATTAGTTTTCCTTTGAGTAGCAGTTTTCTCTTGAAAAGAGGGCTCAGGTGCATGCCTTTGGAGGGGCTTGTATCCTGTTACATGAAGCAAAATTGCAGTAAATTATGCCCTTTATTACTGAATGTGATAAACCCTTTTTAAAAATTCTTCCTTGACAAAGAATCTCGTTCACTTGAGTGGTCAATTGTACTGCACACTGGACAGAAATACCAACTCCACTGCCTTGGAAGCAGCAAGTAAAATTAAATCAAATAAAGGAAGGACAACAGTAAAATGTCAATAGGCAGAAAGAGGATGGGATTAAAAGTCTTGTTGCCCATATTAAGTTTTGCAGATACCCTACAAAGTTATCCTTATTACCCTTGCTAATACAGAATAGCAGCATCAACGCATTCTCATGAGTAGTATGTAGTCTTGTGTGTGTCATGAACAGAAGCAGCAGCTGAACTGTTAAATCTGAATTTAATTTTAATGGAATTGCTATCAAAGAAACTCAAACACGTCAGGAAGCCTGTAAGTAAAAAGCTGATACTAAATGGCTTGGCAAACATGTTTTGAATGAAGGAAATAAAATTCTCACAAGAGAAATAAATAGGAATAACCGATTTTTGCAATACAACAGTTTATATTGTTTTTGTTCTAGGAAATGTTTTTTAGTTCATCTGTAGTGAACTCCCTTGAGAACCTTCAATAACATACTAAAATTTTCCGGGTAGCTACATCAGGTTTAATGTAACTTATTTTGCCTCACTTTGTAAGACAGCTGATTCTTTATGATCAGCTGCATCACCTACTTCATCATCTATTTTTTGGCTGATAAACGATGAGTGTTTGAGGCAAGACATGTATCTTGCGGCTTAACCTGGCTGAAATTACTGTGAATAGTTATACAGTCTAATTGGCTTGGTGGCAAACAGGACTTGTGTTTGTGGTTCTTCTGCATCAGAAGTCTGAGCCGGTATGTGTGGTTTGTACTCAACTCCTGCAAATCATGCTGTGTGACTTGTATTTTGTTGTTCATGCTTCATGCTGCTCTGGTTACATAGCTTGAAAACATGTAACAACTTTAAAAACCTTCCACATCTTTTTATTTATTTATTTATTTTTAATTGGTTCTGCTGTGGTCTTCCCAGTTTTCTAGGGATAAAGTTGTAATTTAATTTTATAGGTTAAATCCAGTTACATTCATATGTAAGCCTTCCTGAAGATACATTTCTTCTTCAGAAAAGGAATACTCAGAATACTTGTGTTTTAAGCCGCTTCACTTTGCTGTCTATGATTTCCTGGACTTTTTAGTTTAGCCTGTCAGCTATAAACTCCTATATTTCTTTCGTGCTGAACCTTCCTGTCTACCCTTAGAATCTGGCTTTCAGGGAGGCTGTTTTTAAAGCTTGCTTTGTTGTCATGAGAGCTAATTTAAAGCCATTGTCACAAAGCTGAAGATCAAACCCCCTAGGATGTTGCTGTTGATTTTCTTCTATTTCTCATTGGGTTTTTTGGTTTGTTTTTTTTTTTTGGTCAGATAAGCCAAAACACTGTTTTTAAATTATCTGTGTATCTTTATTATGTTTTCATGCTATATTCTGGTGTTTTACTTACTCCTCCAGTATTACCTCTGTTTGATGACTGTGTTTCACACGTAACTGGATGATAACAGTTGTTCTCAGTAGCACTGCATTTGTGATTTCTACATCTTATTGTCACCTGATCTTCTTATGGTGACACCCTTCGTAACATTATTGCCTCGTCCAGGAACAAAGTAGTGACAAGGCAAGTATCGGCAACATTTATATGCTGTCTGGGATGCAGGCAAACCTACACTTTGAAATTGTGATAACAAGCTGTATTGACAACTGGAAAAATAAGGTATCTATTTCCATTATATGGTACTCATTCAAATTACATTTTTGTATGCATAAAGTTATTTATTAATTAAATTATGGACAGCATCTATTTTTAAATATTAATTTTTCTTCTTGCAGTGTCAGATTGCCACAACTAGTAAATTTTCAATGTTTTGGTTTGGTTTTTTTTTTCAGATTGGCTTACTGCTGTTGGCAGATGCCTGCTTTATGTTCTTCTTTCTATTTAATTTTCTCTTTTAGTGATCATAAATTATTTTTGCTATTGGTGAAAGTGTAATAATTTACTTTCTGGAGTATTTTCATTGGTGAACATGGATCCTTTTCTTTTTTTGCCCTTTCTTATAACTGACTCATAAACCTTACGCAGTTCTAAGGTAGACATATCTTAAGTTCTTGGTTGCAAAATTGTTACACTAGAAGACCATACGTATGCAGGAAAAGTGATGATGGAGGATATTTAGAAAACATTATAGTGTCTCATTACTTTTAGAACTCTGCTTTAACACCTTGTTAAAGATGGGTTAACAGATTGCAAAACCAGAAATCAGATTTTTGGCAGAGATGATCAAACAACAGCATCCAATGGAATCGGCATTTTATTTGCCTGTCCAAAACAATCTACAGTCCACTTACATATTTATATATAAGCAGATCTATATATGTTGCAGTCAGAACTCATCATGCAGTAGAAAAAAATCCTGTGTAGAAAGAACTCAGACAAAAAAAACCTTCTGTGCTTTGTTTGTACTGCCCTTTCTGTGGAATCTAAATGAGTACAGGGGTCTGGAATGCACAGTATAGAAGTTAGTTTTAGCTCCACTGATGATGTGGTTATTTTCTATGGATGAGTCTGTGGGCAGAGGTCAGATTCACACCCATGCACTGCTCTAACCTGACTGGGGAAGTACCGTGGTGGTGGCCATAGCCTATGATATCAAAATGGATGGGGTCGGTGGCAATCAGATGAAGTTAATACTTTACTCATATTTAATCTCTGGTGTTAAATTGCTGAATAGTAAAACTGCTTACATAGGTTTCAGTTTCTTGCCAAACTAAGCATAATAGCTTGTTTTTCAGAAAGTGTAACATGTTTGCCCAAATGTATTTTCCAGAGGGGTATCCAGTCTTGCTTCAAGTCCATAGAGGCAGAGAATCTTACGTTTATGTAATTTGATCCAGTGGTCAGATAGTCTTAGTTTGAAGTTCATGCCTTAAATTTAGCTTTTAATTTTCTTTAGCTAGATACCTTGGTTAGAATTATTTCTGCTCAAGCCTGGAAAGCTTTATTATTAATAGGCATAAAGCCAGATAATCACAGTTGTGTTGCTTCTTAAGCCAACTGGCATCCTTGAATTTCATTCAATACCTTTAAATTTCATTCAAAAAAAATGGAATTAATGGCAAGCACTGTACAGCAACACAACAGTTCCTAGGTGAATTCTGCGGGCTCCTGTCTGACACTAAGACTCCAAGTTGTTGTCCCCAGAAGACGTCACCTTTGCAGCCCTTCATCTTCTTCCAGGGAACCAGAACAGGACAGTGGTCAGTTCATAACCTAAAAATTGTTCCCCTAAGGGCATTTGAAAGTGTAACACAGGCACTCTCTCATGCAGAAACTGTTTTATTTCTGATCACACTGATGTTACATCTAGCTGTATCTGCTTTCTGTGGAGGGTTCTTTAAGTGACTGAGGCACTGCATTACCAGGGCTTATGTTTCCAAGAAGTTAGTTTTACCTTAATTAGGTTAAAATGCTCTTTGGCATACAGGCAGCATTTGTTTGTTTATGAAGAAAAACACCTCTGTGTTTTTTAATAAGCTGAATAAGTTAGTTCTTTAGTGTTTCCTCTCTGTTATTCTAAAGTGAGGGCAATTTTTCATGTTATCTGGACTTAAAATACTAAAACTAGATACGCATACAGTAGTGCTGTTAGTGTCAAAAAATTTCTTATGCACTGATTAATTCCCTCTATATCCTTTTTTAATATGTATTTTTTTGAAATACACCTTTTTCTTGCAGTTTTATGTACTGATTTCCTTAGTCTGAATCAAAAAATCACTATTTTCCAGGGTGTGTCCTTACACTTAATGTGCATTCTTTATGTTCTTTTCTAATGGTTTCTTTTTTATCATTCATTTTTGTCATTCATTATTTTCTACTCTGCTTAAAATACTGTATTTTATAGAATTTCTCAGTGAAAAATGTGTATTAGATTAGACCAGTATTACTTAGACATGGTGCTTCAATTATCATTTAATCCCACAACTGTGCTTAAGGTGTTGCTCTTGATGGTAACAACTCTGATTTGACACCTGACAGTTCTGAATAAATTCCATGCTCATATTGCTCAGTTTTTGGTTTGTTTTCATGATTTATATTATTAAGCTCCACCCCTCCAAATAACTATTTTGTATAAATAGTTGGCTTCATCAGAAAGATCTGTAATTTTATAAGCAAGCTTGAAATCATAATGTAATTATTTAAGTAGGAATTATCTATAGAAAATGTTCTGCAGCCCGTTTCAGGACTTTGTATAATGTAGATAACATTTATCAAATGCAACATAGAGGACCATGAGACTGGGTGTGATTTGTCTGCTTTTAATTTTGTTTTCCTCTGTATTGGTTTTAAAAAAATCAACATAACTTTAAATAAAGGAAATATTATTCAGATCTTGGAGTTTCATTTGATGCTCTTACTGGTATTTTGCTCTTATCTGCAGTATACAGTGAACCATTGATTTTTCCAGAACATACTGTTCACAGAATATGATCTACAGTGCTATTTCCATAAAAATGTGTACAAAACAAAATTAAAATCCATATAGATTTTTTTTTTCCAGAAATGCTTAAGCATTTTTCCATTCAGTGAAGAAACGTTACCCTGTGAGCTGTGTGACAAAAAAAAATCATCCCTTGGCTTGAAAGTCTTGAAAAGATCCCTTCACAGTCAATATTCAGTTACAAATATCACATAAAAGATTTTGGCAAATGGTTTTAGCTAATGAGTAAATGAGAGAAAATTGTGTTCTACTTGTATATATTGCAAAAGTAGAAAAATTGGCTCAATTTGCTCTATAAATTATTCATTGGAAGTTACTCATTCATCACTAGCAAAAAATGCTGTCTTCAAACATTTCATCTATTTAGTGTTTCATTTGCAAGAGAAAACTGCTTTTAAAATCTCTGTTATTCGTTCAGCTGTTCTAGAGAAATAATCTAAAGAAAAGTCCTTATTCTCACAGGAAAAAGAAGACTGTATTCTTCCATTCCACAAATAAAGGAAAAATATCCCAAATATAATATGCCTTAAAGTTTGGGGGAGTGAAGAATCTGTCTAGAAGACTAGAAACCAGGAAAGTATTCAATAGCATACAGAAAATACTGAGGTGAGCATGTCAGCTCTTCCTGATGTTTTAGCTTATTTTTCCTAATTTAAAATTATTTGAAAATCCCCTTAACTCTAGGGACAAGATTTTGGAGAGGTTAACGTACCTTTCTTATTGTCTGAATTTTGCCAGCATGGCTTTGAACAATATTAAAAGCAAAGTAGCAGGATGAATTAGCAATTAAAGGACTGTCACTGTCAACACACCCAGTTAAATGCTTGGAGCAGTGACCATAAAGGTTATTTAACTTGTGTCAGCAGAGAACTTCCAGGCTTGCAGTCTGGAACTTCCACAAATGGGCTCAATATGATGACAAAGTGTTTGATGGGACCTGGTTCACAATATATATGTGGGGACTTACTAAACTGGAAAAACAAAAAAGAAGACAACAAGAATAAAGACAACCAGGGAGAAACAAACTAATACCGGGAGCAGTTTACACATAGAATCATAGAATCAGCTAGGTTGGAAAAGACCTTTAAGATCATCAGGTCTAAGCTTTACCCCAGGACTGCTAAGTCCACAACTAAGCCATGTCACTAAGGGCCTCATCTAGCATGTTTTTGAACACTCAGAGAAGATGACTCCACCACTTCCTTGACTTGTTCCAATACCGGATCACCCTTTCGGTGGGGAAAGTTTTCCTAACATCCAGTCTAAAAAGGTTACATCTAAGTATGGAGACTGAACTCTTAAGTACGCAGAGCAAGCGAGTAGGGTGGACAAGAAGTCCAGGAAAACAGATAGTGTTGACATATTTTCTTCTATGCAATCAGAAATAATCCTAGAAGATTTTCTTAAAAAAATAAATAACCCAGAATTTACACCAAAACTTTTTCAAGAATCTCCATGTAACTAATGCCTGAACTGCAGAGCTGTACTGTGTGCAAATAAAGAAATTATGAGTGTTGCATAAATGAATTTCTGTAATACCAAATAGCAGGTATATTTTCATGACGTCATTATGAAGCTTCCTGTGTTCATTTTGTTATGTCAAATTACTAATAAATAGGTGACGATTTTATGTTTATCACAATAAAAAAGACCATTTATTAATTTAAAATATGGCACACTCCTAATTAAGTTGTTGTTTAAATAAAGCAATACAATTTATTTATGCATATCTTTAGTCTAATTTGCTATAATAAAATATGCAAGAAATTCACCGATGCATTCGACATCCGAGTTTACCAGTGGTAGCCTTGCATAGTCAAGACAATTATGTCATACCATCTATTTGTTTATATGAATATTTCTGTTAAATACAAGAACTCCCAAACAAGCAAGCAAACAAACAAAAAAGAAAAGGTGGACTGCTTTGGTGAATATGGTAGTCATAGGAGTTTTTTTACATTTTGGACATGTGGTAGTCCATTAAACTCTTGCCACCATCAGGAAGTTAAAGACATGACAAGGTATGTAGGTAACTTGAAGACTACAGATGCCCCATTCCATCCCATGAACTGCCTAGAAGTATCATACTTATTGGACATAAAAGTTAGTAAAATACATTCTTTTTCATAGTGGGACAGTTACTTGTAATATGCAGGTCTCAAGTTCTGTATGATTTGATTTGAATATTAGTTTAGATACGAAATAGTCTGAGAGACAAATGAGGGATATGAAAGGTAGAGAATGAGAAGCAAGGCCTTTGGTTTCTTGTGTATAACACAATGTTACTGCTTTATAAAAAAGTTTTAAGCTCTTTAAAAACAGAAGTAAAAGTGTTTCCACTTGACATTCGTGCATTCATTATTTTTTTATAAGAGAAAAGATTGACTCATAGGTGCAGCCTTTTATGCATTATTTTTAAGTCTGGAGGTCAAAGTGGACCAGTTAGGCTGAAATAAAAAGCCTATCACCATAAATCGTGGTGACAGCGAGGTTGAGGACTACTTTCAAGAAAAACTATTCCCTGGATTTGGATTCAAATCAGTAAAATGGTAATAAGTAATGTGGTGATAATAGTGTATTAATACGAACTTATGCAAAATGCATGCCTACAATATCCTGAATGAAGTAAAGCAGTCTGTGTTTAATAACTGTATTTTTGCATGAAGTGTAAAATACTGGGATTAGTTGTGACACATTAAAAAAAGTATTTTGCACAACTGTGCTTTCCCCCAGTTTCCAATATTTCAAATATTTGCTATTGCTGTACTTCCAGATTTTTTTTCAGAATAACACTATAAATGCAAATCATATTACCGTATTACATTATTATGAGTGTATAGTCATAGAAAAGCAATGGTCCTGTGCTGTGTGATAAAGTGTGTTACTACAAATAGTTTCAATCAGAGGAAAGGAGCTGGGGAAAAGTACATTAGGAGCCTGAATAAAAAAGCTGTCCACAGTCAGTTATAGTTGACTGCAACAAAAACTACTTTCTAGAGATCAAAGGAAATTAATGATTGACCAGTGTAACCAGAACATACCATAGTATGTTAAATATTTAATACTATGCTACTTCTGCCCAAAACAATCTGAGGTTTGGCATATAGCCACCAAAATAGCTCATTGCTAATTAAGTTGGCATGTCATTTTGCATAAAATTAGTAATTAATACTAGTCACCATGCACTATAGTGAACTTTTTTCAGTTAAAGATTCAGTCTCAGTGGTTTCAAAAGCTTGATGAAAAGGTCTTTTTTTAATTATTATTATTTTTAGAAGAGAACTTGCACATTGAAAAAGGTATTGCAGTCAGAAGGAAGGATATATCAAAGTTTACAGACCAAATTTATTTGAGGTTGTTCAAGGTCAATGAATTTTTCTCTCCACTTGCTTGAAATTATGAGTAATAGAATATGAGTAACTGGTACTCCAGCGGAAATGAACTACAATGATGTGTAACACTGTATTTAGCTGTCTTTTAAACTGTTGCAGTCTCATTTAACAGGCTCCAAATTGAATCTGCATTTTCCTTCATCTTAGAGGCAACATATACCCTGAGGTTTTGCAAATTGAAGTCTCCAGTAGTTATTACTCAACATGCACAAATAATGTGATCTTTGAAGAAACACTTAGGATAACCACTGTAAGTGGTGGTTTTGAATAATAATAAAAAAAAATATAAATTAAGGAAAAAAACCCTGAAGTGAAACTCGTTTCACTTTGTTAAAAAAAAAAAAAAAAAATTTATATCTCAAAAAAGTGATTTTCTTAGGTCATTTTCCTAATACATCTGCCGCCTCCAAACTGAAGTTTATAGCTGTAGTAAAATACTATTTATTCTGAGCAATTGTGCAATCCGAAACCCCAGGCACTGAAATCCTATAGTTAAAAAGCCCAGAGAGTCATTGGAAGCTAACATTACTCTGTGAAGGTCTGCAGTGAGCAGGAACAGCCTTGTAGCAGAGAAGTCAAACTGGAAGATCACTAGTAATTAAATTAATAGTAGTGAGCCCAAGGCCTTGTTTCTTCATCTTGTGTTTCTCATTTTGCCTCTCCTTTTTTCTGGGATACTCTTTTCATCTGTCTTATTCCTGATTAACACTTGTTAACACTTTTATTTTTTTTTTTTTCCCCTTGGCTTCTTTTGCTTTTTTAATTCTTTTGTATAGTTTTGTTTTCATTCTTGGTATGTGTGATTTCCCTGTTGGCTTCATCTCTCTGTTCATTTTCTCTGTTCCTTTCTTCTATTACTTTCCTCCCTTCACTGTTACCTTCTAACTTGCTTAACTGTATCGGTTTTCTGTCAAAAAGGACTCCTCCAGCACTTTGATAGTGCTTCCTCCTTCCCTGTGAATCATTAGAGCAGTGTTATTCAAAGGAAACTTTTTTTGCTATTCTACCAAAATTTTTCATACCTTTTTCAAAACTACGTAGTTCATTCTGATCTAAGCACATATTTTAGGATTGTAGCTGCAGTAAAATGTCATGACAGCAGCTTAAATAATGACAATAGTACCATATAAATTGTGAAGCCATACAGTGGGTCTAAATCTCTTGGCATAACTTAGGATCTTTTAGTTACTAGCAATCCACATGTGCATTCACCTTTACTGAATTTTACTCTTTAGAGGGGATGATTGAATGCAGCATATTAATATGCAACAGTTTTACCAATTTAAACATATATTACCGTGCAAGTTCCTAATATAAATTATATTAGAGGTGGAATTGCTTTTTCTTCCATGATGCCCCTTTAAACAGGAGGTGCAAGCCAATGTATTCGAAAACTGGGACTTCTCACACAGAATGAGCTTATAGGATGAGGTTATCTGCAGTCTCTAAGAACATAGCATCAGTCTGCCTTGGGATCCTGCCTTGAAAAAAGACTAAGCAAGTCTCAGCCTTCCAGGATTTCCCCGCTTACCATCAAGGAAAATATTGGCATATGTGTTAGTAGGTCCCGATATAAGTAATAGTGACTGTAGCAGGATTTTATTTTCCTGCAAAATTGGCATGTAAATGTTTTGAGTGCTGGATTTGATTCTCACTGTGTGAGAAGTTTTTCAGTAAACAGAATAGCCTGTTTTGAGAGCCATGGCATAACAGACCTTCTGTTAGAGTTTGGGTTTTAAGCAGATTTTTTTTTTTTTTTTTTTTTTTTTAAGGAATGTAAACTGCGCTGCTCTGGTCTTTCATACCAAAATTTGGACAACAAGCAATGGAGGGAACTTTTATTATTTCTATCTTTACACTGTTGTCAGAATGTTTTGCACATAAATATGGTACTGTGAAGCACAATGTTACGTACCGAGGGACTAAGGAATTTCTGTTAGAAGTTCTTATAAGCCTTGTATTTTGGGTGTATGAAAGAAGAAAAGAAAGAAAATGCATCTTTATGAGTCAAAGGTTACAAATGAACAGCCGTAAAGGAAGAAGTGCAATCACTACATGAACTGAAAATGTTTTTCCATTAACAACAGAGGGAACAGAGGGAAAAGAAATCTGTGCATTGAGGACAAGTATTTTAAAAAATAAAATTAAAATTGTTTACAGTTGGAAATCAGAAGTAAGTTTCCAGTCTCTGAGAGGAGGGTTTAGAACTGCTTTCCATGAAGGTTGGGTAGGTAGAAATAAAGATGGACACATGGTTTTGATTTAAAAACTGACTGCTTCTTACCACAAGCAATAAGTTAGTGATTTCTTCAGTGCTTTCTATGGAACTAATGTAGATGTGCCCACCTAGTAAAAATAATTCATGTTTCTGTCCTCATTATTCCCTGTTACTCACATTTTAGCTTACTTCTCACAGTTCGCTTTTGGAGAAGGCCTTGGTTCTGTCCATTTTCTTGAAGTCCCTGATACCCTGACATAAAATCAATGGACATGTATTTCCTCTAAACTTAATAACACTCTTTACCACTTGGATGAGGTTAGTAAGAAGCAGTTTATTTTGTCTTGCTGCATCACTAAATGGTTTGCAACTTTGCCTCCTAGCTTCAGACCACAGGGAAATAAAAAGCCAATTCTTATATCTCTGAAATGCAGAGTTCACTCTACCACAGCATGAATTGTTAGGACGTGCTTTTTTATTTTGTAAGGAGACATTCTATTTTTTTAACTTTAGGTGATTAATTATATCATAGAACATTAAGGCAGTGTTTTATTCCTGACTTATCTACATTTTCACTGAGGCTTTGTGATGCACAGACAAGCTTTCTTTGACATAAAGCATAATTTAGATACCATGACAATATAACTATTGGGGGAAAAATGCTTTCTATAGCCTAAAAGTGCGTTTACAAGAATTTATTAAGAAATAAACTTTGAAGCCAACTTTCCAAGTGAATCAGTGCAGTTACGCATTTATGCTGAGCTAATAGAATAGTTTGAAATTTCAGATTAATTTAAATAGTAGTCCTAGTTCTAAATGAGTTTCTTTTATCCCAACAAATAAACTGAATCAAATCTACTAATATAGATGCTACATACACTTGTTAATGAAAATATATGAAAAAAAATAATTTTAATGATTCAAAGGCAAGTAACTTTGTAGAATCATAGAATAATTTATATTGGAAAAGACCTTTCAGATCATCAATCCAATCATTAACCTAGCACTGCCAAGTCCACCACTAAACCATGTCCCTAAGCACATCCACACATCTTTTAAACACTTCCAGGGATGGTGACTCCACCATTTCTCTGGGCAGCCTGTTCTAGTGCTTGACAACCCTTTCAGTGAAGAACTGTTTCCTAAAATCCAGTCTAAACCTCCACTGGCACATCTTGAGGCCATTTCTTCTTGTCCTATCTCTTGTTACCTGGGAGAAGAGACCACTTACTACCACATCCTCTTAGGTAATTGTAGAAGGCTGTAAGGTCTCCCCTGTGTGGTTCCTTTCCTCCAGGCTAAACAATTCCCGCTCCATCAGCCATTTCTCATAAGACTTGTGCTCTGGGCCCTTCACCAGGTTCACACACAGACACACACAGTATGCTAGAGATTGGAAGGGACCTCAAAAGATCATCTAGTCCAATACCCGTGCCGGAGCAGGAACACCTAGATAATGTTACACAGGAATGCGTCCAGGTGAGTTTTGAATGTCTCCAGGGAAGGAGACTCCACAACAAGGATCGTTCTCCTTCTTTGGACATGACTCAATGTAGTCATGTAGTGACATACTTTCTTGTAGGGAGCGACCCAGAACTGAACGCACTATTCTTATGTGGCCTCACAAGTACAAAGTACAAGGAAAGCCCTGTCTTTCACAACTGTAAGAGCAATTGAAATCAGAACTAAGAAGGTATGACAGGCAGCTCCACTTGAATGGAGCTTTTACAGGCTTTCAAATGTCTGGCATGTACCTATGCTGTAGTGTAATACTGACATGTTTAAGTATATATACATTCAAAGTCTCCACTATTTAGAAAAATATTTTATAATTAGACAAGTAGATTTTCTTCTAACGTGTATATTTTTCTATTCTTCTCAAAAAAAAAAAAAAAATACATCCAATATTTATAAAATAACTCTTTGGTCATGTTCATTAGTTCAATGTTTCTTACTTAGCTTTCCAAATATTCTGTCAAACATACTCGCATGGTTCATTTAGATTGAAGAATAATATTGAAAGAAATATTAACATAGCTGAAGAAAGGTGACATGCCACTTTTCCCAGCTCCTATTTGTAAGGTGGATGTTATTTCAGGTTGCTATTGTATTACCAGTGTCAAGCATTAAGAATCCATGATTTTCCCAAAAGTTATGACATTATAGGAAATCAACAAACTTTTATTGCAAGGAATGTTTATTTTCTTTTTCTTCCTGCTTCTGAGTCTCTGGAGTATATTCAGTTCGTATTTTCAATCTTTTTCTTCACAAATGCAAGCATCTTTCTCTGTTTATATTTTTTACAAAAATGAAGGTGGCAGCTAGATCAAGGAGAGTTATTTGTGAGAAACCAAGGCATTACAAGTCTTCTGATAAAATATGAAAATTTACTACATCTTAATAGCTTTCCCAATCAAATAGCAAACAAAGAAGAAGCTGTGAATAATATCATTGAAATATACTAGGTTTGCCTTGGATATTAATTTTAACAAAAGATTTGGAGTCCTTTGCCTTTGACAGTGGAAGTAGTAGATGACAAAATATTTCTGGCCTCACTGCATCTGCTACTTTGAAGCAGAAAGAAATTGGTGTTCAGAAGAATTAAATTTTAGTGAAAACATACTTTAGTAAACTTTACGGAAAACACACTTTGGCTCCTAATTTTGTTAATTCTTTCATAAGTATTCTATTCTGTTAAATTTTGAGTTTATGATAATTTATAAACACTAACTTAGTATCTGTCTCCATACGTAGCCAACATATGGCCTCACTGAATGTGCATTATGAGACCTGGAATACATAAAATAATACATATAAGTATGTTATTTACTGGATTTTCTAACAGAAGAACATTAATGGGTTTACTCAGATACTCACAGAGTATCTGAAAGTTCCACTCATGACTACTCTTTATCAAAGCAATATAGATCAATTTTCAAGCTTTTAT
Organism: Pezoporus wallicus; assembly: GCF_028554395.1. NCBI lineage: Eukaryota > Metazoa > Chordata > Aves > Psittaciformes > Psittacidae > Pezoporus > Pezoporus wallicus. Next base: position 162,538 of record NW_026636450.1, on the reverse strand, counting down.
TTCAGAAAGGAAGTCACATCAAAATGAAGGCACCAAAGCATAAAATAGGATTAATCAATACAAGCTTAATTTAGAGGTCAAAAACCAAATAAAACCGTACACTCTACTGGTCTATAGGGACAGCAATAAGGAAATTACAATAGAAGCATAATATAGGAATTACCAAGATGAGTAAATTTTGCATATCTATGTTTATACATGTCTTTAAGGGCTTATGTCTAAACATACAGATATCTTTAAATCTTCTTAAAAATCTGACCCATATAAAAGCTGGTTTATAATCAAGTCTGCACACAGGAAAGAGAGGAATATCTTGTCTGAAGGAATATCATGTCCTTAATAATCCTCAGCCTGACACTTCCACTGGAAGAAGTACTGTGATTGTGCAAAACAGTCTCCAAGGCACTTACAGATCTTCTGCAGTGGCCTTGGCATGTGGAGAAGGTGGATGCTTCACTTCCCTGAAAGTGTTTAATAGCACAGTTTAAAAGCATGGTTTCCAAGACAACTATCTTGGAAAGTGTGTTGGACTGAGTGTTTTTACCTGAGACTAAAATGGAGAGCTAAAGGGAGATTACAACTTTTTCATCATTCTTTCACCTCTGCTTTGAGAAGAGGCTAGCATGTGTTGCCCTTTGCTTGTTTTTACTCCAAAGCAGTGTTTGCAGATTAAAACAATATTAACTAGTCCTAAAAACTTATTTTCCTTTCTTATGAGGGGATGCACAAGATACCAAAGCATTTTTTTTCTTTTTTCTGTATATAGGGTGTTCAAACTGAAAAAAAAAAAGAAAAAAGAAAGGGAGGTGGGGGGAGGGGGAAACGAGCCTGCAGGGAACTATAGCTAAACAGAAGTAAGGATCTTGAAGAGCTTGCTGGGAACACGTATACAGGGACTGACGTCTGCCATTTAATTCTGAAACTCCCCCACCTGAGACAGCAGTTTCCTCTCATAATTGCAAGATTTCACTTATAAACTGAGCATTATCTTGTTGATATGATAAGGGAAACTTCTCAGCTTCTGCATCTTGCTGAGCTGTGGGAGTTGGATGACCCCAGGAGATCAGTCTTTCCTGAATAATATGACCTCTAGGCTCTCATGAGCACAGAACTCAGGTGGATCATGCATTGTGCAATGTTTTGCATTGGCAGAGGCAGCTGGATCAGGTCAAGAAAGAAGGTTTCTTCCTTGTGGTCCTTTTCTTCTTGGCTCCTATCTGGTATGTTATGAAGAGACAGTTAGCTAATTTGAAGTAGTTTTCTCTTAATCCTGTAACAAGATACAAAGCCATCCATGGTACTTAGAGCGGTTGAATGGAAGCAGAAATGGGGGAGCACAGAGGGAGACAGTACGTCTGTTTTTAATGGAACTGGTGTTTGTAGAACAAAGTGATGTGATATAAAATTAGCAAGTAATTCCAGAATTTTAGTAGTATATGTATGTATAATAAATGTCTCATTTTTCTGAGAGTTTTAGCTGTCCAAGACTTAAATCTAAATTCTGGTGTTGCTGTCTGTAGGCTAAGTTTTGTATAAAATGACAGTAAATGTTTAACAAACTGTTCATAGGGTCTTGGTAATACCAGATTTGTTAACAGTCCCATTCTTTTCATTATTCAAATTCAAACCCTCTGTAAGAAACCCATAAGGATTGTCTTGTCTTGCACTGAAATTTCAAGAATTAAAGGTTCATTTTTGCAAGGTACTGAATGTTATTCTCCCTAATTAGCAAAGTTTTTCAACAGATGCTGATGGAAAAAACAAAAAGAAAAAATCAAACAACCTGATGGACACATTTAGTGCTTTTGGCTTTAATGGATGTGTTTCAATAACTTAAATCTAATTTACTCTCACCAGAGAGCAATGAAGGAACAGTTGCAAACATAGTTTACATCAAACTGAAGACTCACTAACATTGTTACAATTCAATGAAAACATCCAGTTTAAGCAAAATTCAAAACCAGATGTGTGTAGAGCTAGATTATCAGCTGGAATGCAGCTCTCTAACTCTGTTGACTTCAAAGTCATTTCATAAGACAGATTAGTAAAAAATGATTGAGAAATAGGTGCACATATAGCTGTCATTCAGTTTTAATCTGAAATAAAACCATTTTTCTTCAAAGTTTTGTAGGTTATTATTTTTACTAAGTGTATATTATGTAAGTGCATAATAAATTACCTTTTCTGTCCAGCACCTTGATTGAAAAATCTCTAGTAAGTAAGCATTCTGTGTGTATCCTGAATTCACAAGAAATACATGGAATTAGTGGTAAATGACTTGTGCAATTTCCTTAGGAGTTCTATTGTAAACATAGGACTTTAATAATCTTGTTATTTAAATAAGTGGATTAAAATGTTTTAGAACTGTACTCTAATCATGAAATAACTAAAACCATGCTTAGCTTGTTTCCTTTTTGGCTTTGATATGCTTAAAATTGGACATTTTGATAGTTTCTGTAAGGCTTTTTTCTTCGTAGTTGTTCAGCATGCACTTGTGAAAGGAAAAGAAAAGAATATTTCCATCATGATTTCATGTGAGGTTTCTTGCATCAAAAAGTGGGTGCATTTTCAGAGTACAGCTGTAAGGAAAGTTTTGCATGTGACTATTGATTGTGGGTAAATGCATATCCTAAGCTGAGCAGTAAGGCTTCTGAAGGGATACTGACCATTCAGAAGAAATAAAATTATTATTTTTTACAACTCATTTTAATTTCTGTACACTTGCTAAAGGAAAGAAAAAAATCAAAGCATTCCTTCAAAATAATCAGTTCCTAATTAGAATAGTAGAATGATTTGGGTTGGAAGGGACCTTTAAAGATCATCTAAGTTCCAATCCCGTGCCATGGGCAGAAACACTTTCTACTAGACTAGGTTGCTCAAAATTCTGTCCAGTCTGGCCTTGAACATCAAAGGGCATCCACAAATTCTCTGTGTAACCTGTTGCAGTGTTTCACTACCACATAGTAAAGCATTTCTTTCCAATATCTAATCTAAGCCTACCCTCTTTCAGTTTAAAGACGTTATCCCTTGTCTTACCACTACACACCCACCTCAAACCTCATGTATTACCTTGAAACAGAATACTCACATTGCATGCTTGAGTTTCCCAGTGTGCATGTTTCCTCTTTTTGATACTTTCCTTAAAGTGTATTTCCATTTTTTGATCCATTTTTTACAGCACCAGAATTACCTAACTAGACTCAAGAAATTGCACAGTATATTTCAATTATTGCTTAAGAATTATCTTTCAAAGGGTAGCCTTCTCTGTTAATATTTTTTTTTACTAATGTTTAGGTAAGTACTTTTTTTTTGAAACTTATGTTGCTGAACAAGTCTGCTTTCAAATGAAATCAATAGGTATCTATAATTCTTCTTTAAAGGATTAAGATTTTTAAATACAATATAAGAAATTCTGCATTTGGTTATTATTAATTGAAACAAGCCTCCCATCACTTGCTGTTCGTCAAATTGGGTATTTTTATAATGTTATAAACCAGAAGTACAAGTTTATAACTAACTTAATCTAAAAATCTGGATTGCTTTATGCAATTAATAAGGTACTTTAAAAATTATCTCTTGTCTATTAACTTGAAGTGGTTTCGAGTCCATTGCAGTTCTGTGAGTCTCTTTTTTTTTTTTTTTTTTTTTCTGTTCTGTTTTGGTCTTCTAGAATTAGTTCATAAGTGACACCAAGATAAGGAAATTATTTAATTATATCTGAAGGTTTTGGGGTATAACACTCAATGACCTACATTAATTTATCATTGAGGACTTTTCATAGTTGCTCTGTAAATTGTCCATATTTGTGCTTTCAATGGAAATGAAATTTTCAGCTTCCAAGAATAGTATACTGACGTAGACGAGCTACTTTCTCCAACAGACTTCTGTGTATCAGTAGTCAAGGATTGTATACATCTTGAACAGCATATAGCATCCTATGTTGGACTGGCTATTGAAGGCAGATATAATTTACATCCTGATTTGAATTTTCTTTGTTTTCTGTGAAAGCTGTGAATTTGATGATTTTGATCATAAGGAAAAAAAAATAAAAATGCTTAACCTGGGTATCACTGTCTAAACTCTAAACAGTATCTTGTGAAAACTCGTGGGCTTTAAACAATGTAGCTACTATTTGTTGAAGTTGTTAGAATTAAGAATTTGTATTTTAGGTGTATGTCAGGCCTCTGATAGACCTGTGACATTTAGCAGGAGTGTCTTGATGGAGGTTGTAATGACTGCTAAAATAAAACCTGTGAGTGATAAATGAACAGATTGCTACTGTGAAAGTATTTAAAGGTTTAGAACTCCTACTGATAAAACCAGCAGAGAGAGTTTGTAGACAATTACTCTCTTCTCACCTTTAATTGCATTATTTAAGTTGAACATTTTCTCGGCTGAATGGAGTGCAAATAATAAAACCTTTTTAATTTATTATGTGAAGCGTTTTGCAAACAAAGTGTAGAGACTGTAAGAGTTTGGCTTGCTTTATTGAATTAAATAACTGACCATCTGCAATGAAGTTCATGGTGGAAACAAAAACTGAATTTTAACTAAAACAATGACGTATTAGGGTTGATCAAATGGAGAGGTTGTAAATAACTTCAGGGGGTATATTATTTACAAATTCTTCATCATGAAAACCCAAGCATTTCCAGTGGAGAAGTAAAAGAAGGCTGTTTTACAGAATCTAAAAATACTAGAAAATAGTTGTGCTGAAGAAAGGACTGAAATTCTTAGTGTCTTCTTTTTTACCTCATTAATACAACTTGCCACCATCTTTTTATTTTTTTTTTTTTTAATGGTCATATTTTTTGAATTATGAAACTATTTTTTACAGGAAAGATTGATTATGGAAGAATGTAAAATATTGTCAAGGAAAATCACACAGCAAAAAAATAAAATTGTTCCTATATGCTTAAAACATAATTTATATCTTTTATCCGATTGATAATAGACATAACCTCGGGGATATTCTTTTAATTGGTTCCAGTACCAACTAGCTTGAATGTACATTGCATTTTCCAGATTTACTTACATATGAACCTCATTCCATTAAAAACACCTGGCACAGGAAAATGAACTACATGAATAGAAGGATGAAATATACCTAACGTAGAAATGTAGACGTTATTCTGAGACAAGGTTTATGTAAACATTTGACACATATATAGTTAAATTAATGTTTTGTATAATCCAGAACATGGCTTACTTTTTCACTGTTTATGGCTATTTAATTTTTCTTTTTTTCGTTTTATTTAATGACTATTCAAGCTTAAGGTAAAAAATACAAACATTTTATTTGGTGGTTTTTTTTTTTTTTTTTTTTGTCAATAATGGTCTTTGAATCTTGTTGTAGAAGCTGATAGGAGCTTACTTTGTGAGGAAGCAGAAATTCTTGTCGGACACAGATGGGAGGAAATTATTGCAAATTGTAACAATATATAGAAAATTCTCCTTAAATTGATTAGTTGTACTTTTATGTGCCATAGCTTGCACAGCACAGATTCAGTTTCATTGATTTTTTTTTAATTGACATAAAATGATACTCTTACTTTTTCAAGTTATAGCTTCTCAATGTCACCATTTTTTTCCATTATGTGACATGCAATTGGTTCCACTTCATGACCAGATATTGTTTTTCTGATCATAAAAATAGCCAGAGATGATATTTTTGGAATGAGATGTGTTTTGCCACCCAGATAAATGACAGTAGTGTGAAAGCAGAGAATGCTGCAGAATTAAATGTACTGAAAGAGGACTGTAGCATCAATCTCTTCTTATTACGAATATCACCAGAAAAGGCCAAAGACCCTGAAATCAAAGCGTACTAACTCTGAAATGGGCAAGTTCGCACAGCTGTGAAGTGTAACAATTTTGTCTCTCATTTAGAAAATGGTTAAACATGGACATTCTTGTCATATATTGTTTTCTTTAGTTGAGAACTCTTTGCTGCTTCTGGTAGCCAAGATCCTGTGGTCCTAAAAGTGCTTAAAGTTACTAGGCTTTGTTGGAATTAAAAGTAAGCCAAATAGAAAAACACTGCTCATTTTCAAAACTTGTGAGAAATCTATCTTCTGACAGAGTATGTATGATTTCATTTTGTTGTGCTATGTAATTTCACAACCTGGTGTATAGATTCCATGTATCAGTGAGGTTTATCTACCCCAGTACATAAAAATTACCCCTTCCCTATAAATTTGTCAGATATGGGGAGAAAGGGAACTCTATGATTTGGTAATAATTATAAAAAGGGATCAGCAGAATTAAAGGATTTGAATTCTGATGGTTTTGAATACATTTTTGTTTCTTAGGATATGTAAAGGTTTATGTTTAACATTCAGAGAGGAAGGTGATGCTTCCTAAATGGGGGCAGTCACATTCTAGCATGGTAACAATCATCTGGCTATACTTCTTTAATCAGCCAGGCACGACTCTTGACACAGTTGAATGTACTCCTTTAGCTGTAGGTGAATGTTATTTTATTCTTTAGAAAGTTTATTCTGAAGGCAGCTTAACTCATAAGCCAAGATCCCAAACAAATCATAACTCTGGTAGTAAAGCATGTGTCCCGTTTCCCCTGACTCCATCATGAGCTGCTGAACTAGCTCACATGTCAGGATATGGAGCTCTGTCACTAGAAACCTTCACTACGAGTGAGGCTTATAATGGGGCACAATACAGATAGATTACTATCTGTAGTTGAGGGTGAGTGCCCAAATGTCCTGATGAACCCTAATAGACTTTAATTTAATTTTAATGGGATATTTTAATCTTTTAATGAGTTAGTAATTTAACTGATATACTTGGTCTATTTTTTTCCCCCGCGCAAAGATGGATCACTGGTTATAAACTAGTAGTAATTATGGAGTATACAGAGCTACCAAGAGCAGTGCCTTTTTTTCCAGGCTTCTGTATGTATTTACAGAGTAGACAGATATTTTTGTCATTGAAAGTTCCTGTCAGAATGAACTATTTTTAACAGAGGTCCAAGATATTTTCAGCAAATAGTGTACAATATATGAGGAATGTAGTATATCAAATGCATACATTCTTTAAAAGAAATACCCATTTATTTTTTTTAGTAGTCTATTTTCAAAGGCCATTTAAGACAGTTATTGTACAACTAGAGGCTGAAGAATGGAAAGAGACAGCTGTGTATTTTTCCTACTGAGGGAATATCTGGGCACTACAAAGATGGTATGGTTATCTCTATACAGTCTTCATTAACCTTCCTGTGTATTCTGGGAGATGCAACCGGGAGACACTTGGATGATGTAAACAGCTCCTTGAAAGACATTTCGATGTTTCTGAACTTTTGCAATTCGTGTCATGTCTCAATAAGGTAAATGGTCATCAGGATCCAAGATTTGGAGCCACTGATACTTAAATGGACAAGAAGTCACTGGTCACACATTGTTCCTATCTTTCCAGCGTCTGCATTTACTTTATTTTCAGAATTACTTTTTGCAGCTCTTAGTAAGATGGTGAGAGCAGATAGCAAAGCCTACAATCAGTAAGGAAGGAAACATGTCTTAGCTTTAAGTTGTTCTGCTTCTTTACATATGAAATTGTCTTTCATGAGGGAGCCAGAAGGAATATAAGACCATTTTATGCATGCTTATGTTGTCATTTGCGGGGGCTCTAACAAATCGTGTGATTTCTATAACTGAGTATTTCTGTATGATTCAGTGTAATTGACAGTGCCAGAAACTAGCCCTAAGCAAATTAAACGCAACACAAAATCTGCTGTAAGCAAATTAATCATAGTCTAAGTGATAGAAAACTTACACTTCATTTCTTTTTCGGGATACATTTGTAACAGAAAAATAATTCCCTTTTCTCTCAAAAGACTAGAAAGGCTGTCAGGTGCTCTGGGGCAATGGAAATATATAGTTTATGCCTCCCGTAAATAAAGATATGAAATGTTTTTATTTGTGAACGAAGGCCAGAGTAACCTCGTAAATTTGACATTCTAGGGTTTGACTCATGGGCTTAGACCACTGACAAATGGGTCACTGACCCAATTGTCTGCCCCTACACTTCTCATGGAGGCACTGACCTTAATATCCAGTGCTATAATTTAAGACTACCTTGCACATGATAAATGGAAATCTGTAAAAGCCATACTTTCCAACATTAATATTCACTGTGCATTAACCATGCATATCTTGCTAAGGCTGCTGGTGGGAATCCTGAGAGGCATGTCTTCAAAAAAATCCTTTGCAAACAGCCTACATATTTTACCGTTTGTAAGACTACCAGCTTTTCCTGAGTAGCAAACCCAGTTGCACTGTCATGCAAAGTCTAAGAGATTTTGTTCCTAATTAAAGGCATGAAAAAATAGCTTTTCTAAAGGATGTGAGAATGACGATGGTTGTATATTTTTTACATGTTCCATGGTAAGTGATCGAAAGCTGTTCTTCACTCAGATTAATTCCTTTCCTCTTTAATGGCTATGTTCTTTGGATTAAACCTATGGCTGGACAGATTTTTAAACCAAAATGGATACTCCTTTTCATGATACAATTACAAATCTTATTTTTTTCCAATTCTGTTATGTAATTATTGTACTTCTTCAGAGGAAATGAGGTCATAGTCCTAATTGTATGCCTTTTAATATCTGCTTCTTTCAGTTAAAGGCTCTAATGTTGTTTCTGACACCATAACAGCTGAGGCACCTAGAATGCAATGAAAAACCAATAAATATGTCATTAGCTTTAAGGCTGATAGTATAATCACCTTTTATTTTGACCTTATCCTTTGCTCTGATGAGAAATTAATATGAACTAGTCATACTGTTTTGCTTGGGATTATTTTTTTTTTCCTCCATATTTGCAAACTTTTTACAGCCTACGTTTTAAATCCAAAGGTACAAGGATTTTTTTCAGGGCAACTATGAAACTTATGAATAGTTTCACATTTTCTTTTCTGTACATCCTCATCAAAATCACTTTTTTCCTCCTTATGTAGGATACAATAGTTCTCAAAACTTTATGCTTTGGTTTTAATGTTTTACTCCGTGTCTGAGCTAATCAGATTACTTTAAACTTCAGAGTGCATCAGAATCACTTGTTATAAAAAAATCAACTTTCTAAAGCATGTCTTTCCTCACAGGCACACATTTAATGCAATTGTAAATTGAGGCATAATTTGAATTTCATCCAGCTGTTTAGAGTGTTCAACCCTTTGGAGGTAAAAGCTGCTCCATTGTTCTACTCATTACTTTTACTGTTCTTTTTTTTTAATTAATTTTGATATGCTAATGGCTAGTGTTCAGTAATCACTCCACAATTAGAGAAGGAGAGCTGCACCATTCAGTCTCAGTTTTTGCATATATCTACAGCCCTGGTCAGCCCTATGGTGGGCATGGTCTGCAGGACCAAGTAGCCACAACATGGGTTACTGGCTGGATTTTAACAATCACTACCGAGCAGCAATGCTACAGAGTAGCAATGCTACAGAGTGGCAATATTGGATTTGAATATTCAGTTTACTGCTACAGGATTTACTTGCATCTAATTTCAGATCTTTATTTTTAATGGTTTTTGTTTACATTAATTTTTATTTAACAGATTTACCGCAGTTACTAGATAAAATGTAGGTCTGATGATCAAGCGAAATGTATGTATGTGTTCACTATGAGCCTCTTGAAACTGCTGATAGGAATCCACTGTTTTCAGTTTGAGGAGTGTTTCTTTTTTAAACTGAGAAGCTATTTCATATAAATGTAAAACCATGTAAACCCTCCTTCCCTTTTAAAACTAGGGTATCTATTGAATGACAAAAGATTACAAATTGATGATTACAATATGAAATGATTATTCCAAACAGTAAGTCTGGAGATTGTTTGCTGTATTTATTTCTGAAGTTAGATCTGAATTCATGCTTTAATCAACTTTAATTTATAAGACAACAATAAAAGATGCTGATTTGACACTTCCTGGTCTGCTGTAACATCCTGAATGAGGAGCTAATTAAATTTAGTATTTAGCTCCTCCTTATCAGTTCAGGGATTGTAGGTGGGTTTTTTTCTTTGTGTAAACACAATAAATCCTGCTTCTGCACTTGGTAGAAGAATAGCTTTGTAGGCAGCCCTGTGCAGGGTTCAGTGAGTAATCCAATCTCAGAGTGATAAAGGCAGAGCACTCAATCTGCAGGTCAGGATGAAACTGGAGAAGCTGTATTTTAACAAGAGTCTGTAAATGATAAAGCTGTCCTTGACCACAGGCTACTTACACTGAAATTCATCATAGTTCCAGATAGGTTAAAACAATATAAAGTTTAACTGTAAGTAAATTGAGCAGGTGACTAACATTCTACGTCAGAATGTTCTTATCATTCATTTTATTTCTGCGGCTTTATCTTCTCTCTTTAGCAAGGTGCTGTAATGTGAAGTAAGTTCCATGCTTTGGGAATGATCAAATTAAACAGAACTCATATTTTTCTCTAAACAGTTGCTTTTGCTTCCCCCCAAAGTAATACAAAAATGCAGGGGCAGGTTTTGCTACTTTACTGCCTTTTTATTTAAACCTTTCATTTGAAAGCTATTTTTAATCCTTTGAATTTCATTTGTGGTATATTCCCAAGTGATTTTGAGTTTTGTTTCCTCTCTTGGGATTAATGGATGCTTTAATAAACATATAAATTCTTGAGGCAGACACCAATAGATTTAATTTCAGGTACCATAGACTAGAATTTAATGCCATTATTCAATATTTTCACCATTGACCTTTAAAATTATCTGAATCTTAAAACTAATCTCACATCCTGACTACCTGAACTGAAGCTATCAATAGAATTCTGTATTACTTTAAATATATATACACACACATATATGTATGTATATACACACACGACTGATATGAAACTTGATGATTCCTCTACTGAAGTGCGTGGACAGAGCTTGAAAAGAGCTCAGTTTTCTTTCAGTTCTCAGAAGCAGTAAGAAAAAGGCAGGTGTTAAATTCAGGCTAAATTAGATCAAAATGGTAATAAAGCAGTAAACAACAAAAATAATAGCTTGTGAGTTCAAAAGTGATGTTGCAGCTGATACCTCCCTACTGTTATCCTTTTCCTCTGTCTAGCTATTTATTTCTCCTAGAACAGTGTTAAAGCACTTCAAAGCTCTTGACAGTGTCTTGAATTAGGAAGGCAGAGAAAAGGTGTGGTGGGATATATATCACATGAGGAAATCCAGTACCGTTTCACTTTTAGAACTTAACAGTTGCTAACTTGCATTGGACTGACTAGTTCCTTTTGCTAAAGCATTTCCTGTATCTGTGAACATTGACATCATGAAAGCTCCATGAAAATACATTCATAAGACTGTATACAGGAAGTTGTAAGTTTAAATCTTTATTACTTTCACTATAGATAAAGATGCATGTTTTAAAAATTCACAGGTTAAAGGACAGAATAATAGTTACAGTTGGCCAAGAGAGCAAATAACCATAGTTATCAGTTCTTACTAAACTTGGAGAAAAAAACTTTATCTTGAGCTATTACGGTTGTTTAACCCTATGCGTAAAAATCTGCACCTATTTGCTCCTAGAAAAAGCGTAGTCAAGAAAGAAGCTAAATATATCACTGACTAATATTGCAGCATGTAATTCCATCTGCTGCACTCCTAAGGCTCAAATCAATGACAGTTGTGGCAACCGTACAAAGTCAAGGTTAGTGTATGTAGAATGCTGTTGTTAATATACTGTGCTTCAGTGTGTTTGCAAAATCTATAATTTCCCTTCTGGCATTACGTTATACAAACAGAGGAATTACACATTACTCATTTCCAGAGCTACCTTTCCACCCATAGAAGATAGTGTGGTACAATCCCCTTCCACTTATTACTAATTCAGAGAAATACACACATGTACTCTGTTCAGGGTTACCCCCAAAGCAGGTAAGCTTGGTTACAGTTTGTTGTGGACACCTTCTAAGCTCTGTCTGGTGGACCATGGGACATATATATGGTATACACAATCCAGGCATGCACAAGGCTTTTTTCTGCAAAAGGGGCAATATGCATTCATATGCGACTGGGAATGTTCCAGCAGGTAGTCCTTATGAACATTTATAACTAGGACTCAAGTGTGAAATTTTGATGTGGTCATATGGATGAGCTTGTTAAGATAAGGAAATGCTCATTCCCCTCCCTAATATAGGATGTCTGTTGAGTAATATAGAAGGAATTTAGTAAATGATAAAAAGTGAACTATATCAAAGGTAGGAGACAAAGTAACTTTTAGAGTGAATGGGAAGCAGAGAAAGAGTTTGCTAGCCACATTTTAGCATCTTCCTGGGGAAATGAGCTTATATCCAGTATTTCATCCTGGGCAGACCGAATAATCTATGTAGTCATTAGCAGAAAACAATAACGTAATAGTAGACCTTGCAGTAAGTCCTGACTGAAAATTTCGGAGTATCTTCTATTGAGGTTATAAATCTAAATTAGCTTTCTTTTCTAATGCCTTAGGTCTAAATATATTCTGTTTTCCATAGAGACCATCTATAATTTAAATGATTTACTCTGTGCATAAAGAGTGTGAATTCTCCAAGTGTTCCTGTTTTTATTTCTCAAAGAAAGCCCTCAGAAAAAAATGTAAAATACACAATCATTCAAGATGCAGGTACTGTTTCACCTTAAAACGGTCAACACAAAAAAGCATTTTGAAAACAACAGTGACTGCTGAGTATATGAACAGTATTGAGATGGCAGTATAAGATCAGTCACTTTTCCCAGGTCTTTAATACCAAACAAAAGAGTTTGACTGAGATTAAGGTTAGCACAAGTAACAAGATACAAACACTTGCATTTTTCGGTGGTGACTGTATCAGTGTGTAGGGGTTATATTTTATATCCACACTGTGTTAGAGAAGTATTTCCTTCTGGCACTGCACTGCACTGAACTCATTTTTCTTGTGACACAGGCTTTTCAGGGTATGTGCAAATGTCTCCCATTATCTATAACAGATCCCCACTAATTGATACAAAATATACAGATGCTATAAATTGCTGACCTCCATCTATAAATTCACTGGTAATTGAGGAGTGGAATAAGGAAGCTATAAGTTGAGCTCTACTAAACACTTCTTATTGTGTTATATTTGCTTTTGTTCATGTGGCTGTTGAACTTTCCCCACCCTTTTCTCTTTTGCCCTTTAATATTGGACTACGTGGACATCTGCAGTTTTTTGAGTGTACTCATAAAAGGAAGACTGTTGCATCATTAATTATGTTCTAGAATGACAAAATGTTGGGTTTTTTTGTCCCATTCTTATGGCTACATGTTCATATCTTATTTTGAAATAATACTCTAAGTATCTAAATATTTCAAGTATTTTGGAAGAAGAATGGAGAGGATATTCAATTAAAACCAACAGCAGCAACAATGAAACTGTTAGAGCTTCCAGTAAAAGTGAAGATCAACTATTCTCCTGCTACAGGTCTCAAATAGACAAAACCTTCTCTAAACTGGGGACAGATTAACTCAAACATAAGTTAAGCAAGCCATTAGATCTGGTTTAGAAACCTCAGTATTATGAGAGAAGTTTATGTCCATTCTGTCCTTCTCAGTTTGCACCACCATGTAAAAAGAAGCAGCTTGATTTCTGATTTCCGATGTTTCAATAGATTCTGCATTGTTTCCCAAGTATTTTTTCATGTATGTGCCTGCTAGCTTTCAAGAGTTCCCTAGCATTTATGGAACTTCTGTTAACCAAGACATAACTGTTGCAATACCTATTTCTGTCCTTACTCTTCCCAAGAGGTTGTTACAGCAATGTAAATACATTTTGTATTGGATGTCTTTACTTGTTTTCTTCATCCGCTGTGGATCTAATACATATAGAAAATCCTTTCCTACTAAAGACAGATGTAGCAAATTTCATAGAAATCTGTAAACAGAGAAAACTATAACATTTTGTACATGCATGATGGTATTTTACTATGCAGTAGATGCCTTCCATATTGAAGGGAATTTTATCTTCACTTTCATTTTTCTTCCAATTATACACATGCAAATGCTTACCTTTCAACATATTTACCCCATTTCTCATAAATACGGTACATAAATCTGAGCAAAATTGACCAAAAATATTTCTCAGTTTCTTTGCACCAAACAGGGCCTATGATTGGCTTTCTTTTAGGAGTAAAGTATCCAAAGTGTGCATTAGAAATGCACATACAAACTTTGCCGTTGAGCATGCAAATCAGATCATTACACAGGGGTTTTGATTAATTAGCTATTTTTAATCTTTATTTTAACATCTGAGGCCAAAATATTTTTTCATTGTTATCTTTTCATTAACAGTAATCTGCATTTATTTTGTTGTTTTTTTTTTCCATGAGGTGGTTTATTATAGTTATTTAAATAAAAATGAAGGCAATTAGGTGATATCCTAATGACTTCTACATAATTCAGAGCCAGTCTGTCAAATAAACAAGGGGTGTCCCTCACAGGTTAGATCTTATGTGCAAACCTGTGTCAGGGATCTTCCTCATTATTCAGTGTTTGTCTGTTTACATTCATTCCCAGAACTAATTTATCTAAGCTTCTAAATTTTTAATTTTCTGGCTCATATTTCAGCACTGCTTTCACTTTCCAAGTTATGTAGTCAAATACTCATTTGGCATTTTTATCTATTAAAGTATTTCTTTTTTTTTTTTTTTAACTTCATCTGTTCTATAATTAATGGGCTCTAACCAGTTTTCTTTTAATACTAAGATGAAACTTTCCTCTGCCATGGGTGTCTTCTAAAATGAAGCACACTAAGCTAGACTTCTTTCTTCTGCTAATCACTCATACCCAGCTAATATTTAAAGTCCAGTCGGTTGACTTTGTGACTATCTTAATTAATTAACTCTTTTGAATAGCAACAGTTTGCCTGTGTTATGTATTTTTTCAGTTTGTAAAGGCTTTTGTTATTTATTTTCATTTACTGAATAAGCTTACGTATCTGTAACACTTCATAGGAGCTTTGACTTCCAATAAAATTGGAATGGCACACTACCTGTGGAGGTACCCCATAGATTATTCTGGGCAGTCTCAGAAAAATCTGACTAAATAGTCTACTGTTTCCCCCATTTATTTACTATATTGAAGCCATTTCAAACATAGAGTCTGAGTAAAATGAAAAAAAGAAAGCTAGTGTGCTATATGGAGTTTATATACTAAAGGAGATTAAAGGAAGACTATAATCATAGCGTTTAGGTACAGTGAAACAATAACTGCCTATTCATTTTTGCTATTAACTTGTGGGTGGTTCTACCATAAGCTTTTGGTGTCTGAGTTTTTGTTTGTTTTGGCATATTTTGCTGTTTACATGATTCTGTGCCTTTTATTTCACTGCCTTCATAAACTACTCTAAGTAGACCTTTAGTATAAACTGTGCCATATAACTAAAGCCATTACTAGCTGTCCTGATTTAACAGAGTATTTCTCTCCTCAGGGATGACAGACTGAGAAGTGTGACAGTAGAAAAATACTTCTTACGACAGTAAATTCCTAATACCATCAATCACAATAGTTTCCTTTTATTTCATTGATGAAAAACTTGCTACTGTCTTTAAGGTAATTTACTTAAGTGCTAAATCACACACATTTATGTAAGACACTTCAGTAAAAAAATATATGGAATTCATTCCATATTCTCTGATACTCTTCAGACATTCTCACAATAGCTGTGCAGATGTGTGGAATTGCATTCTGGGAGTCCTACATCTGGGAACACTGTGTGAAAAGATAATTATGGGTGAATGGAGCATTTGTGTGCTACCAAAGATATTCTTAGAATGAGGAGGAATAAAGAGATTTCCTATATTTAGTTTCTTCAAATTAATATTCCATTCTATAAAGTGATGCTTTGAAATTATAGTTTTAAAGTGACTTTGAAAATGTCCTTGATTATGAACTCTGATTTCGTTTAAAGTGTCAAACAAGGCTCTTGATATCTTTAAATCCTAATACATAAAAATCTAATTCTACTCTTTATTTGTAAACTTTGGATTATAGACAATATTCATAGTAAACTTTAACAGTTGTAAAGCATCAAAGCTCAATCTTTGTGAAAAGATATTTTAAAGACAAGTTATTTTGTGTCTTGGCCTTCAGTTTATTTTGCATGAGATTTCAAAAATGTTTTTTGTTGCTGACACAAAGCTAGGTATGTTACATTTAGCTCCTAAAGGTAGATTGTGGTGGTTTCCTGATGACATAAAAGCCTCCAGACAGGCAGTTCCCTTCGAATGGGCATTTATGGCTATCAAAACAGAACTGGAAAAATTAATTTATTCTTATGTTCCATTTTAATGAAAATATTGGTTTTCAATAATTTACAAAAAACGTGTATTATTTTTATATATTATTATATATTAGATATAATTTATTATATTTATGACATAGGTTAGTAGTGTTCCAAAATAATTCATAAATATAAAATAAATGTTTTTGAGATACAGATGATAATATATTATCTATTTGTATAATATTGTAATAGATAATGGCTAAGGATTATTGATTCAATCAATCAATAATGAATCAATAATTACACCAGGTTATTGCTATTCCCTGTGCTTTAAAGAAAAAGTTACCATCATGGCTAAAAAGTTTTAGATCTGTCTGGGGAATAGGGGAAAGCTTGTTGATACATTTTACAAGCCATTTAGACAAAGTAGATAACCCTTGAGAACAAACATTATTATTGTCTCTACCAATTATTTTACTTGGTAATAAATATTAATATTTATTTATTGAAATTTATAAAGCACATTAAAAAGTGTAACTTACATGCAGTATGTTTTTAAAATAATAATATCTAAGTATTTGAGTCAAATATGAATAAACCATTATAAAATAAGACATTTTCTTATTTTATAAATTATTTTGGGAAAAGATGTCCTAAACGGCTGGTGGTCTCAGGTTCTTCAGTAGGTAGAAGTAATACCAGTGCTGACACATTTGCAGAAACATAAAAGTCTCATCGCTGAAGACAGTGAGACCAGCGTCTGTAAGCCTTCAGTTACTTTTTTGCTAAGTTACTCTGAATGAGGCTTGCCAGTAATCCTGGTATCCTTCAAATAAAGCCTTGCTGTAGTTTTAGGATGACAGTATATTTGGCAAGTGTGCAGATCCCAGAGATGCCAAATGCATTCCAAGCATACAGCTAATGTGAAAATTTTGTTTTCCATTTGTTTTTCAATCACTCAAGCTTGCAGTCAAACAACTGAATTATTTTCAGATGTTTACTGAACAGGAACCTATAATTCAAGTAATATTTTAAGAGAAGATAACCAACTGCCTTTTTTACATTAATTCAACTATAATTTATTAACTGTTTAAAAAGTCCATGACAGAAGTTACCTTCTTTTTGTAACTGATGGAAAACCCTATGAAATAAATATTATTTTGAATTTGTCAGTGACAATTTTTGTATAAGCTTTTTTGTCTTCCTTTCTCTTTGCTAATTACAGTCTCACTGTATAAGCACAAAAAGTAACATTTATTTTACTGATTTGATTGCATTCGGGTTTGTAATTATTTTTTTCTTTTCCTACAGTAAACATACCATTGCAGTTAGTAGGTCAGTGTTTTTAGTGAAAACACTGGTAAACTCATTAAGAACACTGCCCAGTGTTGCCAGCCCCAAGTGTCAGCCTGCTGGATAGTGAAATAGAAATAACTCTTTATGGGAAAAGTGCAGTCTAACAAATTATCCATCTTAGGAAAAGTTAAACTAGTATCCTGTGATTTGGTTTGTTGCCTGCTAGCTGCTAACTTGTAGGCCAAATGAGAGAAGCATATACCCCTTCTTAGAAGATACAAATCAGAGTAATGACTGCCTCATTACCAAAAGGCTGTTCTGCAGGTATCCGTGCAAAGTCGAATTTAAGAGAAAGAATGCACTCCAATACTATCTTACTATTTCATTCTTTTCTTTTTTAATTATTCCTCTCTATAGCCAAGCTATTTTTAAAAAAAAAGCTAATTCCTAAGTCAGGGAATTCCTTGTATGGTTTGTCTAAGTTAAAAACAAATCAGAACAGCAACAGCAAATGCTCATATCAGCAACAAGAAAGTGGGGGAGAAAAGAGGGAGAGAAAAGTGAGACAGAGTTTTACTCATCTCCCCCTCTTCTCATGAGTCAGTATTTTGGAACTCAGAAATTTAGGAAATACTGCTGTCAGAAAAAGGACTACAATTTTAATAAAATTAATGGCATTTTAAAAGCTGTGAAAAACATTTTGAAAATTACCTTTATGAGTTTTAATATTATTTTATGTAGTACATACTTTTTATTTTCCACAAGCCCTCTATTTTTGCTTGAAGGTTAGAATATAATTCCTATATTTGTATTTTTTTTACAACCAAAGTCTAAATTTTACCTTGACTGGCACAGCCCTGCCTTAGATGTAATGAAAGAACTCTTGAGTTTCAGGAAAAGAATGTGTTTTAAATGTACTGTGTGGTAAACAAATATGAATGTCTTCAGCAAGCATGATCTTGTAGCAGAAGGAAGCATGAAGGAGAGTCAGTAGAGTTTTCAAGAGCCTGTATTTCAAATATCCAGATAATTCGGTTCAGTTATGGAACATCTGACATGATGTTCTATAATTAAATATTCATATAGCTTGGAGAACTATCTTATCTGTATCCTGCCTCAGAAGTATGTCTCCTTTAACAGAAAACATTCACATGCACTTACAGAACTGTGGTCACACTGAATTATGAATTATTCAGTCATGACAGATTATTTTTCCACAATTTGTTTCTGAAGGTTTGTGATAGTAGCCGTCTTTCAAAATGGAGTAAAAGACTACTGTGAATGTAGACATCCAATGTACTTGACATAAGAAATATTTTAATGAGGTAAGTCTGAAATGGATGCTGGTATGGGCTTTGGCGCAATGTAACCTCACTAGTATTAGTATAGCCTATACTCATGGCTACAACAAGCAGCTTGCAGGATATCAACTGAGAGGTGAACATCAAAAGCAAAAAGGAACAATGTAGATTCAGTGTATGTCTTTTTGATGTAGTAAGAGATGAAAGTGAAATTTACAATGTATAAAAGAAGTAGTCTTAAAAAAACATAATGCTAGCAGAAATATTGAAATAGCTACTTAGTGTTGTACTCTGGGTAATTTGCAGTTAATGCAATACTACTACCGTTCTTTGCATTCTTCTGTTGACATACCACATAGATCTATTTACTATTCTTAGCATGTGACTGAATTGTCATTCCTTGTGTTTGTTTAAGAGTTTTTGTCTTGGAAGATGCTTAACCAGGTATTTGGCTATTTTTCAGTGATTCTTGTTTGAGTAACACCACAATTTGTTTTTCATTGAAATAGTCTAGTGGTCTCAACTTACCACTGTCTCGTCATAATTACAGTTATACATGAAGGCTAAGAACTGAACTTAGAAATGTAAATGGAGGAAAAAAGGGACAATATTGATTGAAGAATGTATTTTTGATGTCCGAACTGTAGAATACCTGTAAAAAAATGTCTGCATATAGTTGGCTAAAAGCACAGCTGTGATGGGGCAATGAACAAAATGCTAGAGATTTAAATTACCCCTAAAATCATAAAAGACTTCTTTACAAAACCTCTTCCATTTATCTATTAACATATTATGAGGAAACTGAAGCTCTTTCCTAGGTGATAATTAGGATCAATCAATATTAACAATATTGTCTGATCCTCAAAATGTTCAGTGTCTATTGAAGTCTCTCTGTCTTATCATTGATAATGGACTTGCTTTTACCGTATATTATCTAGTATGGACTAGTAAATGGCAGTAAAAATCTATGTATTTTCACACTTCTACCTGAGGATTAGCTTATTTCTGGTTTTGCATTTTATCTCTTCTTGTGTAAACTTTCTGTTTTATGAACATTAAAAGTTCATGTAGTTTTCTTTACCTTTTGTCTTACTGAGAGTAGTCCTCTTCAATGGCAGTTGACTCCACCAAGGAAGTTGTGGAGCTGTAAAACCTTACGTCTAACCCATACTGCATCATCGTTTCAAAGTGTGATGTTCTGAACACAAATAAGGTTTGCTTCTTTCTTCCAAAATAGTTTCTCCCTGTTTCATTATGTTCTAATCCACTGTCCATCATTATCTTTATGAATGACCCAAACAGTGCTTGTACACTGAAGAGATAATAAGCTTTCAAACAAACTAGGTTTTTAACAGGTGGGTTATTTTTAAGGGTTAAACTATGTAGTGGGTGGCTAATTTAATACATAGTTTCAGATTTAATACATTCTTTCAGCATCATAATAATCTTTGAAATACATGGGTTTGATATTCCGATTAGCACTGTCATGTGAACTGTTTACACATTATCCAGTAAAATACAGTTTCAATTAACAGTCAGACACAAAAATAAAAGTAAGAGTAGAGGGATGAAATAAATTTTCCCTATTTTCACATTTTTGGAAAATTCTACACTTTCTGGCTTGCAGACAGTGTGTCTCCTAAAACAAATCCGAGAGACTAGAATAAGTAATTTTGGATTCCTGACTAGTTTCTGGAGCCTGTCTGAAAGTAACTTACCAGAATACCTACACACAATGTAGGGAGACAGGAAGTCAGGAAATGCTCAGCATGGGGATGTTTGAATTATTATAACTGAGGAATATTTAGTGAGTCCTCTCATACAGAATCAGGAATCTGTAGCATCTTACTGGGGACAAGCACCTGTGCATACTCCTGGAAAGGACAAATTAAGTCTTATTTTAAGTAATGGCCATTAAGACAGAGGAGATGCTGGTTTATGTTTCTGTTATATTTCAGTGATTCCAGCATTTATCTAGGATGCAGGAAACCCAGATTCAGCATTTTAAGCTTAAGATTTGTATCTTTCAGCTCTGTAGACATAGATAGTACCTGTCATGGTTTAAACGCAGCCGGTAACTCAGAAACATGCAGCATCTTACTCACTCCCCTCTTTGCCCCCCCTACTCCGGGCAGGATGGGGAAGATAATTGAAAGAATGTAAAACCCAACAGGTTGAGATAAGAACAGTCCAATAGCTGAAGTATAATATAGAACTATTACTACTTCTAATAATAATAATGATAAGGGAAATAGCAAGGGAAGAGAATATAAAACTAAAAGGAGAAAAGGAAAAGGAAACAATAAACCCAAGTGATGCACAGTATAATTGCTCACCACCTGCCGACCGATACCCAGCCCTACCCGAGCAGCGATTAGATCCTTCTGGGTGATTCCCTCCAGTTTATATACTGGGCATCATGTGCTGTGGTATGGAATATCCCCTTGGCTGCTTTGGGTCAGTGTCCTGTCTCTGTTCCTTCTTGACTTCTTGTTCCCCTCCTCACTTTCACAGCATGAGACTGAAAAGTCCTTGATCAGGGCAAGCATTACTGAGCAACAGCTAAAAACATGAGTGTGTTATCAGCATTGTTCTCAGACTGAAGCCAAAACACAGCATTGCACCAGCTACTAGGAAGGAGAAAAATGACTGCTACAGCTGAACCCAGAACAGTACCTCTGTACTGGATGGTGGTGGTGAACAGATACTTAAATTTAAGATTGAAATAACCAAATAACCAAAACATGGAAAATTTATCTATCAGAAGATTGCATTATAAAAAAGTTTTCAGAGAATTTAGTTAATCATTTTAAAGCTTATATTGTAAACTTCGTGAAGTACAAAGAGTTTTACTTTACCAATCATATTATCAGTACCAGCAGTGATGATACAGCAATTAGCATTATACATTGACTTACAACATGTGATAGAGAAATTGAATTTTCATAACTCAGCAGGCTATTGTATTTTTTTCTGGTGCAGGAAATAATAGTTTTGTTACAGAAGAACTAGTCTGTGACAGTAGGAGACCTAAAATAGCTCTAATGCCTGCATTTGTAGGTTTGACTATCGCACAATCAGTTTTAAAATTATTTTGGCCTCAGCTAGATTGATTTGCAAAGAGTTTTAATAGTCTAATACCAATAGAGAGAACAGTTTCATCCACATGGAACTTAAAAAAAAAATTTAATTAGATTAATTCTTGTGAACAAAAAGAATGTAAGATTGAAGTTTACAAATTATCAACTCAGTTTCGCCTGTCATCACTTGGTATTATGGAAAATAGTATTACAAACTAGCCTCAGTAACACCTCTGTCTCTAAAAAAAGAGTTTTTCAATATGTATTTGCAGCTCAAGGCTAGCAATGTTGCTTTCAAGTAAATAAAAGATGCCAAACTTAAAATGCTTTGTTTGTAAGCTGTGTAAAGTATTACATACTGTGCTGATAAATGTTGGTGGTGTGTTGACAGTTTGACTTGTATTTTTTTTAAATTCACACTAATTCTTTAATGAAAAATATTTCTTTTCTCTCTATGTCATTTTTTATTTCCATCCTTTTCTTTCTGCTTTATGCATTCCTTTCCTTAGAGGAATGATCCTTAGCTTCTTTAGCTAGACAGCAGGGAGAACTAAAATTGAGGGTATTGCAGCAGTATTTTTTCTCTTGAAAGTATATTCTGTCAGGCAGGGTTAGTCCACTCTATCTTAGATGACTTCACCCATTACCAGAAAAGCCCTGAAGAGAAGACTTTTTGGTCCAAAGAACATTTACACACTGTGTATATTTAGTTTATGATTACAGAAATGATTAAGTTTAACACCTGTTTTTAATGAGCAGTGATCCTATCTTTCTATAAATATGCATGGGTTTATTAACATGAGTTTTTGAAATGTACTTAAAAGAGTTAATGCTAGAAAGCTTTCCCATAGTGCACATGTAATACTGCAGATGAAGAGCCATGAACCTTTCCCTTCCTTTTTCATTGACTATAAACATCTGTGGTGGTTTAAACCCAGCCAGACAGCTTGTTCACTCACTTCCCCCCATGCTTGCCCTCCCCCTACTCCCAGAGGGACGGAGAGGAGAATCAAAAAGAATGCAACTCCCACGGGTTGAGATAAGAACAGTTTAGTAACTAAGGTATAACACAAATCACTACTGCTACCACCAATAATAACAATGATAAAGGAAAAAAAGGGGGAAGAGAATACATCACTTCACCACCAGCCAACCAATAACTCACCCCCCCTCCCAGCCCGACTAAGCACCGACTGATACCTCCTCCAACACTGCAGCCCTAGCCTTTCTGGGTAACTCTCAGTTACATCCTGGGCATGATGTGCTGTGGTATGGAATACCTCTTTCGTTTGGCCAAGGACCTTGTGAGCCTCATGCTCTGTCAGGGAGGAGGGAAAGCCAGGAGGAAGCAGACACAGGACACCTGACCTAAACCGACATTTTGTCTTGGCCACTCATATTTTAGAACACCCCTCTCGAGTTTGTTGTAGAGCATTACTTCTTGTTTTTTCTGCAAATGACAGTATGATTTCACTTGTTCTGAATTAAATCTTTTCTTACAGTACAACAGCAGATGTGTTTCCTTCCCCATGGAGTAAAATTTGTGTATTGGGTTTCCTCAATATGGATTTGTATCTAAGCCTTTTTCAATGCATTTTGCTTTAACTTTTATTATAACAACTTATAGTGCAATCACCAGACATGCTTGTAAGACATCTTTACCCTAATTTGAGACACTCCAAATAACCCCAGTCAATAAATAACAGCAGCGTGGCATAGATCACAGAATACTGTGGGAATATATGCACCGTGATTTTCACATTTTGCTTACAGAAGAATTCTGTAAATCTAAAAAAGAAAAGAACAAAGAGTGTGTCTTTGGACTGCAAAAAGAGAACTGTACCATTCTACAGTTCTGAAATTAGCTGAATTTAATAAAGAACTTTAACAGCTTCACAAATCCACAGATCTATGAACACTTTAAAAACATGGACCTGGAGCACTTGATGTAAAAGGAGAGCTTGTTAGTTGTTAGCAACAGAAGTCCTTTCCAACTTGGAGCCAGTCGAGGACAACTTCTGCAGACAGGCATTGTGGATAAGGCTTATGCCATTGAAGACATTTAGATATTATCACATTTAGACATTATCATGAAACAACTTTCTTAGGTTCAAAACAAGTTTTTCAGGCCGTAGATAAATATTGCTAACACAGTACTCCTTTATAAGTAAGTGCAAATGTTATTGTGGACAAGAATAATCAATCAAGCTGTATAAGGCATTGCATCTGGAGGTCTTGGCTAGAACAAACAATAACAACAATGTTAACATCCTCTTATCAAACAAATATATTTAAATTCAATGAACAGCTATTTGTATCACCAGGTGCAAATGCAAAACTCATATTTATATTATCAGAGGTAAAGTAATTAACACTGTAGTTAAAAAGGGAATATTCATTTATCTCTATTTGTATGTATCTATTTACTGATAAAGCATCCACACACTGTTCTAGGTTTTAGGCAAAAGCAGTCATGAGTACATAAAAATACCCGGTTTCCTATAAGAGGTGACTTCTCTCTGTTAATTTACAAGCCATAATTGGGTTAACTTACATTGTAAGAGTGTGATTTGTAGCCATGTTTACTTGCTTTTTAAAATCAAAGCTTTAAAGTATATTCAGCAAAAATAGATAGAATAGCAGGTTGGCATTTCAGGTTATGTTTTCTAGTTCATTATTTTTCTTCTTTACTACCAATATAAATTTCATAGCCACCAAGTAATATTTTTGATTTTGACAAAACATGCTTTTAGAGACCAAATGTCTTGCTCTTCTCTTGAGTTCTGTATGTTTAGATAAGCAGGTACATAACAAGATACAAAGAGACAACTTGCTTATTTTGTGTCATAGCAGAAAGGTATACATGAATGAAATTTTTATTTTCTGAGGTATTTAGATGTCTTTTATACAATTTTGATTTTCCTGTTCAAAATTACACTTTAGCTGTATTGTTAATGAACTATGCACGGTGTTATCAATGGTGATTTTTGCATAGTGAAGCTCTTTTTGTTATGATATTGAGAAGTCAGTGATAGGTTTGACTTCTGTTTTCACTACTGCTTAAAAAAAAAAAAAAACAGTTTACAAAATGAATGAAAGATGTAACAAGGGAATTGAAAAACATTTCAGTACTTAAAATGTATACATAAGATATTTTAAGTATATATTGAATCTTAAAAAATACAGAATATTTTGGACATGGAATTGCTGATAACATTGTATAGGTAATAAAAAGAAAAGCCAGCTTTCTCATGTTCTGCCTATTGAGTGTATCTAACACAGCCAGGAATTCAGCAGTTACATAGTGTTCAAGGATTTCACAATCTAACAAGTTTAAAGTGATTGAAGCAGACTGGGACCAGACCACAGATGGATTCAATTGTCTGGCTCCTGAAGGAGGTATCTGAACCCCAGGGACTAGACCTAGGCCAGTGGCTGACAGGGCTGGGAGCTTTTCCACAGGGAGAAATGGGATGAAAAAGCTGTGGAGAAAAGGAGCGAACTAAAATGAAAGCAGTATAGTCTTATCCACCTTTCTGTTTAGACAGGGTTATTAAGTTAGAAAGTTTCTTCTCAGTATGCCTTTTTTGGTCACATCTTCAAATCTGAGTGCAAACTGCATGGGGACTAAGTATTCACAGTAACTAGAAGACTGAGCAGGAGATACATAAACCATATAAATCGCTGGAGAATAGTGCTTTTCATGAATACCACCTAGATGTGAAACTAGGCTGTAGCTTCAGATTAGATGCATCTGTGAAATAAGTATTCATGGCCTGAAAAGCTTTCTAGTTTTCAGATTCAGACTCAAATCACCTTTTTCTACTTAAGATCTAATTTCACCTTTACAGATGTCAGATGCAGAAATTGTCACAGGTGTCTTTAGATTCATGAGAGCAAAGAGAGAGCTGGACTATATGTCTCTCTGATTAGGATGAAAATAAGAGTTTGTGTTTATGGGGTTTACATTCAAGAGAAACTGAACAAAAATAGTAAGCACTAAGAGCAAGGGCCAAAATCTATGCAGGGATTGAACTCAGTGGGAGGCTACAGTCCCACTTCTTTCTCCTTCCCACCCTATTTCTGTAGTTCTAAATCCTGTAAAGTGTACATAATTTTAATAGAAAATGCAGGCAACTGCTTTCATAGATTTGTAGAATAATGGTTTACAACAACAAAAAAAATAATTATTATGTTCAGAAAAGCTTAAAGCAATCCAGAAAGTGTATAACTTTAAAAATAAAACTATAATTGAGAAAAAAAAAGATGATTATATGTGTACGTGCCTGTGCATGCTGTTTTGGTTTTAATACAGTTGATATGGGGAAGAGGTAAATTCTAGATGGAGCCAGCCAGATACTTCTGTTTGCTGTTACTGGGAAAAGGTATGACGAGAGAAGCTCAAGACTGCAGCTTTGTCTGGAATAGCACCCTAACCCCAAGCAAGAGTTCAGTTTGATTGGTATTTTCTTCTTACAGAGGTGGTCTTTGTGTGGCTGCTGAAGTTCTCCAAGCCAGAGAGAGATGCATGGCGTGAGCAAAGGGCAGTTAACACCTTGCAAAGCTATCAGGCTTTCTGAGGGCTCATGAAAAACCAAGAGAATAAATTGTAGATACTGATAATTCAAAATTCACTTTCCACTCACTTTATAATATAGCACCTGATAACCTGATGATGCCAAACTAGGTTTAATTAATGTAGGGGCTTTGAACAAAGCCCCAGAATTGGCAGGCTAGATGAATAACTTCCTTTAACAGTTAACAAGAATGCATATATGCAAAAATGTTTTAAAGCAATAATTACTGTGGGTTCTTTTTAATTATAAAATTGCTTATGAAGTATATTTCCTAATTACTTTAAAGTATTTGAAATTATGCATACAAAGAGATTAGCTTTTCTAGAGGAATAATTCCCAAGCAACCAATTTTTTTTCCCACAGTTTACCCAAGAAAAAAATGTTATTGCTTTTAATTGACTGGGTTTTCTTTTTTACAATTTCTGACACAAAAATTCTGTTCATAGATTTGAGTTATGTATGTGCTGGCCTTATCCTTTTCTGAGGCCAAAGAATCCTCATACAATCTGTAGAATGGCAAAATTTCATGAGGGAATACTGTCTTATTTTTTTTCAGGAGGAAAAATCCAAATGGTCATCTGACAATAGTTCTTTAGCCAGAATATAAGGCTCCTCCATCGTTTGGCTTGTAGGTAATCTTCATACCTACAATAAAGCAAATTTAGGGTGTCCATACACCCAGCATGCTTGCTGGAGCCATTTTCCAAAGCAAGTTCTAGGTCATTAAACCTTCAGTGTATCCAGTTTCTCCAGCCCCTCTGGAGAGAGGGTAACATCCCACCCACCCCAGTGGGGAGTGGAAGAGGGTGAGTGGACTCCCACACATCCCAGAAACCAGGGCTCTGGGAACAATGGAGATACTCAAGTTAAATGTGGAGGAAGATTAATTCTTGCTGATCATAATTTTCATACAAACATATTATGATTTCTCTGTATAAAATACATAGATACAGAACTTACTAGGAACTCTTTATATCACCTCAATGTGACAAAAAATATTTTAAGACCACAGTTCAGCAGTGTGCTATATATGCAAGCAGAATTTGAAGGGTTCACCACATCAGATGCAGCTGATGCTTTCAAATCTGAGAAATAAAAAGAATATAAATGAATGCAAGCACTAAAAATAACTGTTTGATGTATCCAGTGTATTAGCTTTTTAAATACTTGTAAGTAAAATCTGCTGTGGTCTGGGGATAACTTCCTGATTAGGACTTGTAAGCCAAAGCAGAAAGGATGGGAAGTAGCCAGCTGGAGGTAGCTCTTCTGGGATCCAGGAAAGCCAATGAGGGTAATGTATACTTTTTTCAGAAGGCCATTCCTTAAAAGAAAAAAAAAAAAAGAAAAACAGAAGATGCTGTCTGGCTAGGGCTTAAACGCGCCCAACGTGGGGCACAAGGGGTTGAGATAATGACAGATCTGACCGGATTAATAGTCACTTGTCACAATGTTGATTTATTGGCTCTCAAGGTTGTTCCTCTTGATCTCACAGTTTCAGTATATCATACCTTACTTCCATCCGGTATTTGCTGTATTGGTGTTTTTCAAGTGTGGGGCTTGAGCTAAGGTTTTTGTCTCATTGTACTTTATGGTAATGACTTGTAATACAATAGAATCACTGATCATGAAACTGATCTGGCTTATGTTCCCAGTGTAGTCACCACCTTTATACTTTGGGAGGTATATAATAGAAGTGCTTAGCAATTACACATCTTTTTTCTCCTTCTCAGGTGCTCAACCTGTGAAGGAGACATCCTTTTACCCTCCCAGTCATCCCCCCAGACCATTTACATTTGAGAGTTTTGAATTTTTTGAATGGCCTTTTAATGCTTTTGAGACTTGTTTGCTGATCGTGATGGGAATCACCATGCTAGCACACACAGAGAGTGTGCTTTGCCCACGACTGATTTCAAGAGTTAAGCAGAGTCAGGTTTGGGTCTTGTCTGGGGTCAAACGACGATGTAGGAGGACCAAGAGATTTTCCCTGAGGCTGGACAGCCATGAGTGGCAGGGTGTGTGGGATAGTACGGGCAAGTATCTAGGTCAGTGGGCCCCTCCAGTACTTTGAAATTTCACTACCGAACAACTGCAAAATCCAGAAGAATTAGTAAAACACTTAAATGAGGTGTGTGGTCATTCTGGCCATACCAGAGATGGACAAATCATGGCAACGTGCTGGGGCCTGGCCTATGCTTACAGGGCCTTGTTCAACACTATCCAACACCTTCAAAAGGAAAAGAATGTTGGCGGATCTGAGGGCAAAGCAACAGTCGCTACTCAAACTCTGGCTGCAATGAACAGCACAGCTACCCCAGCGGCAAGTACAGCAGCTGCTCAAACTTCAACTGCAACAGACAGCGCAGTTACCCCAGCTCCAAGCACAGCAGCTGCACCAATCCCAGCGACAAGTACAGTCGCTACTCAAACTCTGGCTGCAATGAACAGCGCAGCTACCCCAGTGGCAAGTACAGCAGCTGCTCAAACTTCAACTGCAACAGACAGCGCGGTTACCCCAGCTCCAAGCACAGCAGCATCACCACCCCCAGCAACAAGTACAGTCGCTACTCAAACCACAGTGATAATTACTGCAGGTAAATCAGAGGACCAATTTGTACCAATATCGGTTGCCCCTGTATGCAAGAGAACAAGCAAAAAAGAGGCAAGAAGGGTGAAGCAAGGTGAAGAAACAATGAATTTCACCACTCGGTCCAGAATCTGATCAGGAGTCATCATCACATGACGAAGAAGAAGGAGAAGAGGTAACTTCTCGACCTTGGACCTCAACCGAGCTACGGAATATGCGAAAAGATTTTACCCGTCAACCAAGGGAGCACATTATCACCTGGTTACTCCGATGCTGGGACAATGGGGCCGATGGTCACGAACTAGAAGGTACAGA
The DNA here is from genome assembly GCF_028554395.1 of Pezoporus wallicus. Classification (NCBI taxonomy): domain Eukaryota; kingdom Metazoa; phylum Chordata; class Aves; order Psittaciformes; family Psittacidae; genus Pezoporus; species Pezoporus wallicus. The sequence goes on along the minus strand of NW_026636450.1, from coordinate 133,143 downwards.
AGCCAAGCAGCTGGGATCACTTGCTAGAGAAGGGGGAATTGACAAAGCCATTGCAAGAGAGAAAAAGACCCTTAGTCTTTGGAGGCGGCTCTTGGCAGCTGTGAAAGAAAGGTTTCCATACAAGGACGATGTTATGAGTCCTTTGGCCAAGTGGACTACTATAGACAAAGGCATCCAGTCTCTGAGGGAATCAGCCATCGTAGAGATGATCTATCACATCAAGCCAAATAACGGGGATACACCCATAGATCCAGATGAAGTTGAATGTACACGACCCATGTGGCGAAAATTTACACGGAATGCACCATCATCATATGCCCATTCATTGGCAACAGTAACCTGGAATGACATAGTACCACTAACAGTGGATGAAATGGTTCATAAACTCCGAGAGTTCGAAGACAATCTCACCCCTTCCATCATCTCAGCTGTGGAAAAACTGTCCCAGGACCTCAAACAATTGAGGGACGATCTATCTGATTTATCCAGCTCCTCACATGTACCAACACACGTCTCAGCTATTAACAAAGGGCGTCCTATTGTTCAAGAGAGGAGATACAGGAGGTATACGCCACAGGGTACCCTATGGTTTTACCTGCGTGGTTGGAGGAGGTATGGGTCGGGGCTTGGTCGGGCTGGGGGGGGGTGAGTTATCGGTTGGCTGGTGGTGAGGTGTTGTATTCTCTTCCCTTGTTATTTCTTTTATCATTGTTATTGTTGGTAGTAGCAGTAGTGATTTGTGTTATACCTTAGTTACTAAACTGTTCTTATCTCAACCTGTGGGAGTTGCATTCTTTTCGGTTCTCCTCTCCGTCCCTCTGGGAGTAGGGGGAGGGAAAGAAGGAGGGGGAGTGAGTGAACAAGTTACCTGCCTGGGTTTAAACCACGACACAGTGTAATGAGTATTTTCAGGGAAAAAGATTAGATATGTAATTAACTTTGTGATTCAGTTTAGAGTGAGACTTGTTACACGTTGTATATTGATTAGTACATCTAAGTTTAAAAGCTCCTGACTTTCTATTGCTTTTTCAGTTTTCTCATGAAACCTATTTTTCTTTTTTTTTAAATCAATGTCAACTGGAATTAGGGAGACAGATACTATCAGGTTAAGATATTCACCTCTACCACACTTTCAAAGATGTAAACTGCCATGCTCTGTATAAGAGAGAAAACCAGAACAAAAGTGATTGCATGAGATCTTTCTCGAGAGAAACGAAGAGCGTTACTAAGCTACTAGGACACACAAACTGAGTGCATAATCTTAAACAGAAGTAATGCAAGAAATAAAATGTATTTTGCAGTCCCTTAGTTGCCGTCTAAATTAACTGCATTTGCTTCTCATCTGCTTTGCACAGTTCCCACAGGTCAAGTGATCTGTCATGTGTTGCTAAACCAGTAAATTATTTATGTACCTGCAGGCTTATGGAGACCGGTGTAAGAAGAGTTGAATCTACCCAAGATAAATTAAATTACAAAATAATGTAAAGGTTTAGAGTTCATAGAATAACCCACCTGATTTTGAGGCTGAGCTAGCATTTAGAAGACATAACAAGAACATGGGCACAGGTTATTAAAAATTCTCCTGCAGACTGTTTCATAGTCTTGTAGAAGTGTGACTGGAATTTGGATTTAATTTCACTGCGTGCCAGTAATTCCATTGTTCTTTCCAAAAAGATTTCTAGAGAAGAGGAAAGAGCAGGGTTTGATACTAATGTATAATTATTTATAGTCTGAGTACTTCTTTAATATTCCTAGGTGTGTTGTGGAAGAAATCCCTCCTCATTGTCAGGAAAAAAAAAAAAAATTAATTATACTTGAATAGGAATGTCATTGCATTTGAACAAGTCTTAGAAAATTCATTACTATCAGAATAAATGCAGAATATTCAGAAGGAAAAAGACATGATCAAAGTCCTCATTTTACCTACCAGGGTATACGTACTTGGCAACTGAATTCCAGACTTCTGTGGGAGCACCACAGCTCTTTGTTCTTAACCTTATAGGTTAATTCAGCATTTAAAAATACATGCACCAACCTAATGAAGAGTCACCCCATTCTTTTTTTTCCCCCAACTTCATTTGTGAGCATTGTCAAGGCAAGCCCAAAGTAATATTTTGGTTACTTTTTGCCTTCTTGGACAATATTTGTATTAGTGTATCATAGAGCAATTGAACATAGCCTTTTCCCAAGGCTATAAATTCCATCAATTTACATATACATATATATATATATATATATATATATGTATGTGTAAGCTTTTTTCATCAGGTCCTAGGAAGCTCAGATTAGCAAACTTACTACTATTGGGAAATGGAAAAAAAAACCTTGAATCCAAAGAAGAAAACTTTTCTGGCTTTTAAATATCTCAAAATCATTTATACTGACAAGTCCAAAACAACACCTAAGTTTAAAGGAAAAAAAAAACAAAACAAAACAAAACAAAAAAAAAAAAAGAAAAGAAAAAGTGGAAGAACCTTTCTTTGTTGCTTTGTTGATACAGTGGCCGGATAACGTTACATTTTGCATTCTCAGATGAGATCAGAAAACACAGGTATAATTAGGAAATTATCTGATTGGCTTGTGCAAAAACATTCTTCCATGGATAAATAGTGTACACATACATTTAATATAAAAATAGTATTGAAATTCTGTCATATCAAACCTTTTTTCTTTTCGTATTTTCCATACCTTTTTTTTTTTTCCAGCAGTGGCACAATTTTCTATGTCTCGTCACAGTTTTGCACATAACTTTTGATTAGATAAACTGCTATTCCAAAATACTGTGGCATGTCTGTAGAATTTATTTGTTTTCTGAATTTTGCTGAGTTCTGACTTTTAGGCACTATTCCCATTTTTTATTTATTGCCAGTGCTCTTCCCATTCTTCTTAAAACTAAAGCCATCTCCTCTGTGTTAAAAAGGAGAGAAAAACTGCTACCAACTAGTCTGATGAAACATAGAAAATGGATGATTATCTGCAAACCTGTCTTATTTATGGAGTGAGTTCTCTAAAATAATCTGGGAAACCTTTGAAATAGAGCACTGTACACCTGGTGTACCCAGTTCATTCCACACAGGGCTAATGATTTTATGAAAACAAATAAGCTTCAACCTGCTGTTAGCCTTATTAAAAACAGCTAAATGTTAATCTGATGTTTTTCAGAAAGAAATCAATATATCTCCTCACAGAATGCAGACTCTTGAACACAAACTCAATAATTACCTTTGTTTGTCTAGTTTTCTTTAAAGCAATAAGAAATACTATATTTTATTCATAATTTTGCAAAGCATGAAAAAAAAACCAACCCAACTTTGAAAGCAGACAATCTCACTTTCCTATATAGGAACTGTAATTTTGTTGGAGGAAATTCCAGATGTTACCATAAACTGCTGCTACTAGAAATTGATTAAAAAACCACAAATTTATTTCACTGAAGTCTAATTGGTGTTTCACTGAACTGTAATAGGTGTGTGTGTAACAGATCAAGGATGCATACAGCATCCTTGGTATTTATTTATTTCTGAATTGCACAAATTCAGTGGGGTTTTTTGCCTTTTCTTTAAGATTGTGAGATATATACAACTCAGAAGCAATTAGTAGTAAAGAAACATTAAGTACCAGAAAATAATCTCCTCCTCAACAGTTCCTGAATATTTTATTTATTTTTTTTTTTTTTAGCCTTTTGGCTAAAAGGGTTAATTTTATGGCTTCAGAGCAACCATTATTTATCATCTCTTGGTTTATGGGAAAGAATTAGAGTTATTAGCTATTAAATTATCCATGAAAATTTGACACTGTACTAGACCAAACAAACCCTGGGGCTTGCTGATTTTCCCAGTATGAAACATCTGTGACTTCAGCTAGAGAGAACTTAACATTGTCTAATTAGATTTCTAAGAGTTACAAAGCTCAAGTACTCTATTATTAGAAACCTTAAAATTTGAGCAAAAGCTGAAACTTGCATTTACTGAAGATTATTTAAATATGTTTTTAACCACACTGTGTGTTGATAAGTACTACTGGCTTGCAATTGATGAAGATTGTCTGTTAATATATTATGTCTGTAGCAACAGGAGTGCAGGAAAAAAATGTGTTCCCTACAATTGTAATAAGATGCATCTTTCTACTTAAGTAATTAAAAATACTTAATAAAAAATGCTGCACTAATTATATGTTTGTTCTTATATTGTAATTTAAATATAGTTTATACTCTCTCCTGGAGTCTGTTGAAACAAAAAATCAAGTTGGCATATTTTCTGCTCTGCAGTACTGTCACTCATGGACAGTAAGTGATAGTCATCACTCATCAGCATAGAAGAAGTGGTCTTGATTGGCTCTGATCTCAAGTCTGACAGGCAGTGAATTAGCCACAGTTCTGTCTCTGTCTTTGGAGGCAATATGGCTTTTAACATGTTAATTAGATATTTCGTTGCATCTTCCATTATTGGATCTCAAAATGCTTCAGAAACTTCAATCTGTTAAAGTAAAAATAGCATTATACCATAGTAATTATTGCTGTGCTTAAAAAAAAAAAAAAAAGATACCATTATTATGAAGTTGGGAGGGTGAGGGATCACAGTTATCCATCCACTCTTAGTTTGTACCTTTTTATTTTTGCATCTGTATTGCAGCAATCTTTAATTACAGGATCCCCCTCTTATTAAGTACAAGAAGTAAATATTGCTTGGCTAATAAGGAGCCTTTCAATATTTTGTCTTCTCCTCATCATTCATTGCACTGCCCCATATATTATTTACTGCAATCTATTCAGTTCCTGCTCTAAAGAAGAAATGATTAATTTCCTCAGGAGTTCTTTGGTGGTGCACATCACTGTATTATGTTTTTCGCAAATGATAATTAATCTTCATTAATGTCCTTCGTGAGGGGTGGAATTAACCCCAATTTGTAGAAAGGAAACAGAATTGCTGAGAGCATAAGGTCACAGATCTCCATAATGTGGGCAAGGTTTTCTGCTTAATTTCTTAGAGTCCTAAAGTGTTACATAAGGCTTTATTAATTAGAAAATTTTTATTAATTCCTATTTAATTTGTGAGAAATAAACATTTCTGCTAACGGGACAGCATCACTAAATAAGGTAAAATGAAAAAAAGACTCTGCAGTATTAATTGCTGTTCTCATTCACTGAAATCTCAGGAAGAAAAACTGTTTCCATAGGACAGAATTCAACATGGTGAGCCAGAAAGCCATCCTTTTTTCCTATCTGCAAGATTGTATTTCATTTATTATATATTATATAGTTTCCATTTCTTTAACAAGTCAGACAGAGGTACTACAGTGAACAGCTTCCTCCTTTACTGTGTTTTGATTCTGTGAGCGATTTATTCAGTGTCCTAGAAAAGTTGAAATGTTTGAGACATAGTGTATGTGATCTTGTAGTTAAGGAGTACATTATAATCTGTCTGAGCAACGCAGGCTATTTAATTTTGTGCTGTCTATGAGAGCTTGAGATTGAGTGTTTGACTTCGTGATTTCATTAGTGTTCTTTCTACTGCTGACTTCTTTGTATACATCCCTTGATTTGGAAAAAAGACACAAACAAACCAAAACAATTCCCAAACTAAAAAAGGCCCAGGAATTCTGATACAAGAATATTTTCTACTTAAACTGGGCATTTTATCAGGGTGGTGGCAAATGCAACATTCACAAACTGCTAGTATCACAATTTTGCAGTACCTAGCTATTCCCTCAGAGGGGGTAGCTGGGAAAGACTATCTTGGGAAGAGTTTTGGCTAGAGCATTCCTCATCACTCTGTGGGATTGCTTGTGTTCACTCTTTTTTGACTTTAGAGGGATCTGTGAGAGGTCTGAAAACACAGCAACAATGAACTCTTCTGTGATGTTAAGCTAAATACTTATATTTATGAACATTATTTTTATAGAAACGTATGGCATAGGTAAATTCTGTAAGAATTTTGAAGCCCAGACAACCTATGCATAGATCAGTTCACACAGAGAACCTTAGCACAGAAGTTAACTGACGAGTTTAAAGTCCTTGTTTCAAAGCTTAGAGGTTCTAAGTGAATCAACATCTTTTAGCATAGGGAAAATGTCATGTTTGTAGCTCATTGTTCTTCGGCAACATTTATAAACATGTATGACTAGATATTTCCATAAATTTTATCTTGAGTAAAAGCCTTACTCTATAACGTTTTCAGCCAGGATGAATTATGCTAGTAAAGCTCGAAGGGATTGAAGAAGCAGTCTCTTTAAAGGGAATTGCATGTGATTTTAATAATGGGTGGTAATTCCAGGTTTGTTTACTATTACATTAATAAATATCGAAAAAAAATACAGAAGTTATGCAACTTTGCCAGTACCATATACTGAACCTCTCATGCTGATTCTCAAGCTAGATCAGATTTAAGTCTAAAATGCTTAAATGCATTTTAGACTTAGATCATGTGTGTCAAATGCTTTTGTCAAAGTACATTTCCCAAATGGATAATGTACCATTCAGACCCTTACGTAGTTACAGTACTCTTTGTCTATCTTCATCAGTTGGAAAAAAATCCCTGAGTTCATCTACGTACAGGATAAATCCAATTTGACAACAGCCTCTGATATTTGGGTCACATCTGTAGTATGTGGACATCTTTCTTGACCATGTTAGGGGCTACCTGAAAGCCTGTACATTCAGTTCAAAATTCACTTTCCAACAATGTTTGTAAACTGGCAAGTAGGAAATGGCAAATGTAAATGGTATCTTTCACCTTAAAATCTCCCGGTTTCCAGAAACTTTCAGCTTACAGGATTTCTTGAGAATTATGTGGCTTGATGGTAAGGAGATCCTAATCTGACCATTATGAAGCCATTTGAATGTTATCTTTATTGGTCCATGATTACTTTTTTTTATATGCTAATGTTTTTCTCTTGCCTTCTAGGTTTATATATAAATATCTGTAAAATTACTTTATTATTCTCCCTTTTTTCTGTAAAATTAACTGCTACAATTGAACATAATTTCAAAATCCTGTTGCAAGCCCATAGTCAAGTGTGGTCTACTCTAGGAAACGGATTTTGAGGGGAAGAAGTATTTTCCATATTCATAAAAAAATTAAAAGCATAAGTGCTAAAGCTGTTTTCTATTGCCACTTTGCTGCTCACTCTTGATTTATCCACTTTAGAGCAGAAAATAATAAGTAACTGTATGTGTGTTTGCTTGCATCACCCTGTCATTTGCTCTCAGATCTCTGATTTATTATTATGCATCTATGCTAAGCCTGGTGTCTGATTTCCCAAATTTTGTATCAAATTTCCTTCCATGTGAAATGTGCCAGTTATGCTCCAGTTGAAGTTCTTGAAGTGATAAAATGACATTTACATTACACACAGATATTACAGAGATACATTAAAATGAGCAGGTAATGCTCTCTGCTTGCTAACATGGAACAGGATATGAACAGACATAATAAATACAAGAGAATACTAAGTTTTTAAATTTTGCTTTATGAATATTTTTAAGAAAGTCTATCATCTAGAACATAATAACTTGCATTTATTATTCAAAACCTATTATTGAACACCTATTTTGCATGATTCCAACAAAATAATTGGGACATTATGCCCTTGATCTCTATATCCTTTGAGGACCATTTAGATAAACTATTCATTTTTAAATTGCAAATCAAATTTGTTTTTAAGAGGAACCGATGTTCTGTTTGATTAGAAGTGCTAAATTATTAGCATTTTCATGCTGCCACCTTCAGGCACAGAGGAGGGCAGTAGGAAGCAAAACAGATCCTTAGCTCTAGCTAAAGCTCAACTTCTGTTACGCATAATGGGGGTGAGGCAGGAACCGTGTACTATTCATTACTAAATGAGAGCCTCTTCAGTGAGATCTCTCATTTCCTAGTTTATGTGTTTAGAGTGTCTTAAAGAAACATGTATTCAGGCATATGCTTAACAAAAGAAGTGACAGAGAAACTTCTGTTTGCTTAGGAGACAGTTGTATCATGGTTTTATTCATAATGATACTATTCTTCGACTCTACAGGGTGGGCATGCTTGGTTATAAACTTCCAGCAGTAGTATGACAACGGTGGAAAAGTGTACATAAAAAGGAATCAAAATTTTGCAGGTTCAGGTATTGGCTGTTTTACTATTTAGAAACATTTAAGAACAGATACTCCATTAGGTAAGACCAAAAGTACTGTCAAGTATCCTGACTCTGGGGTAACCAATCACTGTTGCCGATTGAAGAGGGCAATCACATAACGATAACTGCCCTGGAAAACTATCCTATTCTAAAGTGTTTGAGATTCAGGACCCAGAACACATACCTGGAATGGATTTGTCTTTCATAGAAGTGTCTAGTTGCTTTCAAGATCATATAAACTTTTAGCATTTACCTTGATTGATCTTTAGTTTCACTTTCCTTCTAAGTACTCCATAAAAGGAGTTGCAGTATGGGCAGACTGGGGGTCACACAGATGCAAAGCATTCATTTAGCTGTTTGTGCTTCTTTTATATCTTGAGCTTCTTTGACCTTAAAGGCACTGTGATGAGCTTCCTGCTTCTGATGTGCATTAAAAAGGATTTACTACTAGTTTTCATGCTTTTTGTATTTTTTCCCAAAACTTTTTAATGGCCTGTCTTATTTGATTTCCTTCACTTAAAGTGCCTGAGCTCATGGTCACCCTTTTCTCACTCAGACACAGCTTCTGCTCCTTTCTGATTGCAATTTTAATTCTCATTCTTTAGTCACACTGGTTTCTTTTTGCACCTTCCTAATTTCTTTGAGACTTGCATTTGTTCTATGTATCAAAGAATTGTATTCTTAAACATTTTTTATATCTTTAAAGATTCAGGTTTTAACTTGCATTTTTCCTTCTGAATAAGTTCTCACGTTTTACTGATACCCCTGTTGGAAATGAAATATAATAGGGTTTTTTATTATTATTTTTCTTTTTTTCTTTTTTTTTTTTTTCTCTTGCAAGGGTATACTGAATGTGTGTTAACTATGAATACTGATAAAGAACATCTGTTCAATAGTAACATGCTATTCTGTCTTCCCTGTATGCTGTGAATCTTCATGTTCCATTGACTGTCATCCTTCCCTCGAGCTTCTCATCCAATTATTATTTCAATAGCCTTATTAAAGAACAGGTATTCTCATTTCATCATTTTATTTCTTAGACTTCACATGTATCATTGCTTCACTGTCCTGAGTTTCACTGTCAGTGTATTCTGACAGTACTCTGTTGCAGAATTTCCAACTTCTGTTCTACCCTTCTCTTGAAGACAAAGGACATTTTGATTTTGTGGTTGTCAGGTACATCATAAGCACAACAAACTTCAGCACATCTTGGTTGAAGGCATTTTACAATATCTATTGGTATCCCTCACTGTTAGATTTGAAAACCTTGTATGACTCTTTTGATATGAAAATCCAGCAACCTGGTTTAAGGGAATCCAGACCTTCCTTCATGAACTCCCGCCCTTCCGGAAATGTGTCCTGGTTTCTTATACTCTCTATACCTCTTCATTTTATTTTATTTATTTTTTTTTTTTCACTGTGTGAATCAAACACACATTTTACCTTTGCCTTTTCAATAACCTTTCTGTCTTGTTTTCTGCATCCTGGGGGCAGTTTCAAGAACACTAGCACAAAGAGCCGCTTTTCAGCTTCCTATGCAGTCTGGCCAATTTTGCTTCTGGTTTACTTTTCCCTGTAATGTGAGGCCATGGACCACGACTCCAGGATTTACTTCAAACCTATTTTGTGTACTCTCTTTGTTTTGCGCTCACAATTATGATACCCTGCATTTCTCTGTCAGATTACAAACCAAACTATATGTCTAAGAACAAAATTGTTCATCTTTGCAGCCAGCGTTCCCCTTTCACATGGATTCCCTAGCTCAGCAAGGCTGTCCTCTGTACAGGAGGAAGACACATGGTCATCTTTTGAGAAGGACCTGCAATCATTTCTTGCTCCAACAGATATATTTCCATGTCACAAGACAAGATCTTCTGATTTGGAAATGGAACTTTTCCATAATATTTAGGAAAGACTCCTTCATTCGTAGTATTATGTGTGCATTTATTTCCTTCAATGTAAGAAGGAAAAGTGGTTTCTTTATTTTGTCTTGTAGCTTCACTGATTTGTTGACTTTGACAGTTTGTCCCTTCAGCATCCCACACAGCTAAAATTGCAGTACAGTCAGCCTTCTTTCCCTCTGTTTGCTGACTCACCCAGTTTGCTTACCTACTTTGCAGAAGTATCTGGAGACTCAGGTGAGATTAAGATGAACAGTTCCAAGGAAGAAAGCAAGAGATATTCTTCCAGATGCTTACAGAATACCTAAAATACATTTCTGAAAATTCTTTCACTTCTCAGGCACAGAAATAAATTTGAACAAAATCAGAATGGAAATTGGCATGTAATATTGGAGTTACTGAAAGAGAAGTAGGAAAATTACTTACTTTGAACATACTTTTATGCCTTTTATATCATCTAGGAATGCTCACCAAAAACACTGAACACCATGAGGTGAAGATATGATGAGAGTGTGTAAAGGAAGCATTGAATTCAGTTGCCAAAGTGTAGCCAATGACATTTAAAATTCCATGTATATCTGACCTCCAGCTTCTGCTCCAGAGGCATTTCAAAATGCAATTGCTAAACATAGTTTCTGTTGACACAAAAATGCCTTTAGTAGTTGTAACAACATCCCCTCCATCTTTTCATACATTAAGTATTTCAATCCTTTACTTTATAAACCTCCTTAGAGTTTGGTTTATCTCTACTGTTGGGACTTACTTCAGGGTTATCCTCAGCTTTTCATCTTCTTTGATGTTATTCTCAGTTGTTTCAGCTTTCTGTCATAAAGTTCAGGTTGAGGTAAATACTTATGGCAGTATTTAATCTGGGCCAAATATGTATGACAGCCTTGAACAAGCAAATAGAAAACACTAATCAGAATTATAAAAGTGGAATTTGTGCAATCTAAAGAGGGATCAAACTTTTCTAAACTTTCTCCATCTCAGTTAATGTCTGGGAGATGTAACCAATAACCGCTGTAACTCGGTTACCAAGATGCAAGTAACCAATATAACTTGCAGTATGATGATTCTAACTTTCTAAACTTCAGACTGTTTCTTCTGATGCTAACACCTTAACTTGTAACACAATGGTGGTAGTTGGTAAGTTGTGAGAATTGCTGATGATCTATCGAAAACATGCACCTTAACGTTGCTTTACATTTTCTCTTCTTTGGCTGCCATGCATTGACTCATTTGTTTGACAGCACTGTGATACTGTCTCACATTTTAAAATAGGAGTTTCGTTTGGGGAGTACCCACAAAACGAAGCTTTTGAGGATCAAAATTAATGTTAATTAAAAAAGCTAAATGTAATAAATATTAAAGGTAATTATTTTCTCTGGCTTGCGAATTTATTACCCACCATTGTTTCAACAATATGATAAGGCAGTAATAAACAGTATGTTCTTTATAGATATATGTCATCATTTTTGAATAAAGTTAAATAAACTTTTTCCATCCTTTGCATATCACAGTATTGCTGAATGGGTTTTGTCTTCCTTTTGTCTTTTGTTTTTGTGTATTCATGCTGTATATATAATCCCTATGGAGAAAATCGATAGCTGGGTTGTTAACATGAAGTCATTTGTGAAGTTGAATGCAGTTAGATATGTCTTTTCAACATGTAGGGAGAATTTAATTAAAATTAAATTAAATTCTAAATTAAATTCAAGTAATAAATGGATGTTATCCAATATAATAAGCTATTCTCATAAGAAATTAACACTGTCCACTAAAACTGATTTTAGGTCTTGAGGCTAGATTTTCTGGAAAATAATTATATGACTATAAAACAAAGGTAACTAAATTTAGAAGTTTTTAGATGCTTTTCTTAGGAGTGTAAAGTGCCGCAATATAGGAAAAAATAAATTATTCTCCCGAATAAATTTACTAAAATTAATAAATAATTTAATAAAATTAATAAAATTAATTATTTCTTGTAAAATAAATAGGATTAAAATTTGAGCTATATAGAAAACTACTGTCCATTATTAATTGGCTAAATTTACAGTACATTTACGTCATATGGGCTTCTTAAGGACATCCCATTATATTTATTTCCAGTCATGATTTTATTTGGAAGTAGCTAGTAGTCAAATCTTTAGTAGTCTAAAGAGTAGTCTTCATATGAAATATGAAGAATAAGAAATATATTACATATATTTTTCATCTGAATCCTTTTACTGTTAAAGTGGCTAGGCAAGAGAGAAGTTGGATTCTAGCACTGCTAGGAGTCATGTAGAAAACAGTAGTTGCATTATTTCATGGTGGAAAAAAAAATTAACTTTTAGTCTGTTCATACATAAGAATTAAAGAATAAAGGTGGACAAACAATCCATTTTCTAGACCTTGCTATATTTACTCTGAAGTCAGTAACTGTGCTGTAGTTAGAAGAATGGCAGACTGATTTGAAACCAACTTGAAGTGCAGCACATGAATTTATCTGCTCTATTCTGGAAGTAATAAAATTATTGTATGCTAGTTTTGTTCTGCAAGTAAAGACTTATTTACACAGCTTAATTTAATCCTTCAGAAAGGAGAGGAAATCTCATTAGAAAGAAAATAAAATTATGCATTGGAGTTTATTATTATCAGTGTGCTTTACTTCAAATTGCAACGTGGAATTTTACAGAAGGTAGGATGTTCAACTTAGATTTATTTCCTCTTAATGCAGTGGAGCTCAAATTGCTAATTTCTCTTGTTTGCGTTTTGGATGAATGATAACAGGACAGGGAGTCTCATGTTTGGCATATTTTAAGACATATTTTATATTATGTAAAACATGTTAGACATACATCTTTACTCTTCTACTGTGGGAATTGTACATAGGATACAATAATGAAACTTGCTCTAAACAACAAAAAGGATTACAGAATAAAAGAGAATGAGGAAATTAAGTAGATCAAGACTCTTTTTCCCTTTTGGGTCTTCAAATATTTTATGTTGATTGACAAATTGGGTGGTCTTTCTCATGTTATAAGTTAGGAATGCATTCAGCTCTGTGAGAAATATTTTAAAATATTGAATAATAGTCAAAATGTATGAGTACTTTCCTAAGTGATCCTCTGCAGAAACATTTTTGCTCTCTTGATATACATATATATCAATTTTACAGGTTGTTAATAAAAAGTAGATATTTGTTATTGTGACCTGAGGGGTCAGAGTTGGGCCATTAGACTCTACGATTAGATGCTCTTGTGAGACCCCACCGGGATTACTGTGTGCAATTTTTGTATCTTCAACATAAGAGGACATGGAGCTGTTGGAGCAAGTCCAGAGGAGGGCCACAAGGATGATGATGGGGCTGGAACACCACCTGTATGAAGACAGGCTGAGAAAGTTTGGGCTGTTCAGCCTGGAGAAGAGAAGCTGAATGGAGACCTCATAGCAGCATTCCTATCTGAAGTGGGCCTACAAGGATGCCAGAGAGAGACTATTCATTAGGGACTGTAGTGAAAGGACAATGGGTAACGGGTTAAAACAAACGGGAAGTTTAGATTGGATATAAGGAAGGAGTTCTTTACTGTGAGTGTGGTGAGGCACTGGAATGGGTTGCCCAGAGAAGTGGTAAATGCTCCATTCCTGGCGGTGTCCAAGGCTAGGTTGGACAAAGCCTTGGGAGACATGGTCTAGTGTGAGGAGTCCCTGCCCATGGCAGGGGGGGTTGGAACTTCATGATTTAAAGGTCCTTTCCAACCCTAACTATTCTGTGATTCTATGAATTCAAGTCAGGGACTTCCACATCCCATGCTTACTGTCCAAAAATCTTCAAAATTATATGAAATCATGAAGTCACCCCTCTAAACCGACAGAAATTCACTGGTTCAAATGGCTGTGACTAATTTAACTAATGCCTATTAAAATAAGGAAGATGCAGAGTGAAAATATTATTTATTGATGGATTTTATTCAGCTTCAAAGGACATTGTGGTAATTTATAATGACAGTAAGGAAAATAAAACCAACATGCATTGGCTGCTAGAAAAGCTTCTTTTGGGATACAGTTTTTATATTAGTCTACTTCAATCTGTGATAAATGACAACTGTACGTTTAAGACTTAACCGCTGATGCCTAAGTATTTTTTCACTTGAAAAGTAGTCCTACTGTGAAGTGTACTAAATGCAGAATACCACATTTTAACTGTATGTGTCAGAACCAATGCCATCATTAACTTTTCAGCCCAAAATTGGTTGTTGAAAATATTCAGCACTTACAGCTCTTCATAGGAATTCGTGATTGTGATGCCTCTAGTCCTCTTTATTGGTAGGCAGGTGTTTAAATATGTTGACATCTTCGTGTCAGGGTGGCTTGTCCTACTTTCCAGTTGTAAGATAGTTCTTCCTTTTCCAAATTAATAACAGAGAAAGGTATTCCATTTAAAGCCAAAGAAAGGAATAGCTTTTAAGAGAGAATGATTTGCCCTAATGATAGATTTATTTCCATGCAAGTCCAGGAAGTTATGCATATGCTGGTAAGAAATAAAATTGCATATGCATCTTAAGGGACTAAAAAATAAAATTTCTTTGATCATTATTACTCTTTTTAATTCATTTTGCTCACTGCTTAGTGGTTCAACTCTTTCTGGTTGCAAACACAATGAATTCAGTCAGCTGATCGGAGCTAGCCTAGCTAGAGCCACAGCCGGCATGCTTCAGCGACCGCGAGGTTCAACGGAGATGAAGAAAATCAGAGGGGACAGCGCAGACATCTCCCGATCCCCGAAGCCCCAGCAGCCCTTGCGAGAGAGAGGCTGACGTGAAGGGGGGCGTTCCCACAGTGACGGTGACCACCCCCCTGCCCCTTGCCTTGAAAGAGCCTCTGAGAGGGCAGCGCTGCCCCCCGGGCGCAGGGAGGAGCATGCAGGTCGTGTTGCTGACCCTGTTGCTGGTGGCCCAGACTGCGGACCAATATGGTCGCCTCCAGAAAGAGAGCTTGCAGTAAAAAGACTGCAGCAACTCAGACAGAGACCCTGTCCCAAACCGTGGCTGTCCAGGTCTCTGGGTGCAGGGAGTGCCAGAGCCTGCTGCTGCCAGGGGAGGGAGGACAGCATTCCACCTGTGTGAGGTGTGAGCAGGTAGAAGATCTGCTTAGCCTGGAGGCAAGACTTAAGGAGGAGGTTGAGACGCTGAGGACCATCAGGGAGTGTGAAAGGGAGATCGACTGGTGGAGTAACTCCCTGGCGTGCCAGTCAGAACGGTTCCAGGGAGATACCTCCCGAAAGGGGAAGGACCCCCTGCCTTCTCACACAGAGGGGGATGGCCCGAGACAGCCCCTGCCCTGTAGCTGTTGCGCAGAGGTAGGGGACCAAAAAGATGACGAGGGTTGGAAACCCTCCCCCTTCCTGCCCTGCTTCCCCAGGTGTCCCTCCGTAGTTCGAGGCCCTGGATCTTGAAGGAGAGGTAGGTGAGGATGTGGGGCAAGGCCAGCCTACAAGGCCACATAGGAAAAGGCGGTCGACTTTGCACCTCAAGACTGCCTCTGATAAGAAAGAAAGAAGGGTCATCGTAGTAGGCGATTCCCTTCTGAGAAGAACAGAGGGACTGATATGCAGAGTTGACCCTCATCATAGGGAAGTGTGTAGTCTTCCCCAGGTGTCCCTCCGTTCAGTTCATAAACAATTGGCTTCGAGACTGGTGCTACAGGCAGGGCTTTGGATTCTTTGATAACAGCTGGTTTTATAGGGCACCAGTCTGGACAATGACAAGTGAGAAAGGTTTGTCTCACAGAGGCAAAAGGATGCTGGGGCACGAATTAGCAGGGCTCATTTGGAGAGCTTTAAACTAGATTCGAAGGGGGATGGGGTTGTAGCTGGGCTTGCCCCAGTGGGGCAGCGCTCCAGAATTGATGAAGACTGGGAGGCCTCCTATAACCCTAGGGTGAAATCGGTGTGCTCAGCTCGCTCCCTGGAATGTCTGTACACCAATGAGCGCAGCATGGGAAATAAGCAGGAGGAGTTGGAAACCTGTGTTAAGTCAGGAGCCTGTGATCTGGTGGCAATTACAGAGACGCGGTGGGACAGCTCACATGACTGGAATATAGTCATGGAGGGCTATGTCCTTTTCAGAAAAGACAGGCCAGCCAGGCGGGGTGGTGGGTTTGCTCTTTATGTGCGGGAGCAACTACAATGCACCGAGTTCTGTCCAGGGACAGATGACGAGCGAGTTGAGAGTCTGTGGGTGAGAATGAAGGGGCAGGCTGGCAGGGGCGATACTGTTGTGGGTGTCTGTTACAGACCACCAGATCGGGGTGAGGAAGTTGCCGAGGCCTTCTACAGGCAGCTGAGAGCGGCCTCACAGTCACAGGCTGTGGTCGTCGTGGGGGATTTTAACTTCCCTGATGTTTGCCGGAAGGACCACTCGGCAACCCAGCCACAGTCCGGGAGGTTCCTCCAGCGTATGGGTGATAACTTCCTCCTGCAAATGGTGGATGAGCCGACCAGGAGAGGAGCGCTGCTGGATCTCATCCTCACTAACAAGGAGGGTCTGGTCGAAGCAGTAAGGGTTGAGGGCTGCCTTGGTTGCTGCGACCACGAGATGGTGGAATTCAGGATCTTGTGTGGTAGGACCAGTAGAATAGCAAGTAGAATTGCAAACCTGGACTTTAGCAGGGCAAACTTTGGCCTTTTCAAGCAATTGCTAGGGGAAATCCCATGGGCAAGGCTGCTTGAAGGTAAAGGGGCCCAAGATAGTTGGTTGGCATTCAAGGATTGCTTTTTCCGAGCTCAAGATCAGAGCATCCCGACACGTAGGAAGTCAAGGAAGAGGACCAGGAGACCTGTGTGGCTAAATAGGGAATTGCTGGGTATGCTCAAGTGGAAGAGGAGAGTTTACAGGTCATGGAAGGAGGGGCTGGCCACTTGGGAGGAATATAAGGCTGCTGCTAGAGGACGTAGGAAGGCAGCTAGGATGACTAAGGCCTCCTTAGAATTAAATCTGGCGAGAGGGGTCAAGGACAGCAGAAAGAGCTTTTCCAAATACATGGCAGATAAAACTAACACCAGAGGTAATGTAGGCCCACTGATGAACGGGATGGGTGCCCTGGTGACAGAAGATACAGAGATGGCAGAGTTACTGAATGCCTTCTTTGTCTCTGTCTACTCTGCCGGAGGCAGTCCTGAAGAGCCCTGTACCCCTGAGACCTCAGATGAAGTCAGGTCAATGGAGCGTTTTGCCTTAGTCGATGAGGAATGGGTTAGAGACCAGTTGAGCGATCTGGACATCCATAAATCCATGGGTCCAGATGGGATGCACCCGCGGGTGCTGAGGGAACTGGCGGAAGTCATTGCTAGACCACTCTCCATCATCTTTACCAAGTCTTGGGAAACGGGAGAGGTGCCTGAGGACTGGAGGAAAGCAAATGTCACTGCAGTCTTCAAAAAGGGCAAGAAGGAGGACCCGGGTAACTATAGACCGGTCAGCCTCACCTCCATCCCTGGGAAAGTGATGGAACACCTTATCCTTGGTGCCATCTTAAGGCATATCAAGGATAAGAGGGTTATGAGGGGCAGTCAACATGGCTTCACCAAGGGGAAGTCATGCTTGACCAATCTCATAGCCTTTTATGAGGAAATAACACGGTGGATGGATGATGGCAGAGCGGTGGATGTGGTCTACCTTGACTTCAGCAAAGCATTTGACACAGTCTCCCACAGCATCCTCACAGCTAAATTGAGGAAGTGTGGTCTGGATGATCAGGTAGTGAGGTGGACTGTGAACTGGCTGAAGGAGAGAAGCCAGAGAGTTGTAGTCTATGGGGCGGAGTCTAGTTGGAGGCCTGTATCTAGTGGAGTGCCTCAAGGGTCAGTACTGGGACCAGTATTATTTAATATATTCATCAACGATTTAGATGAGGGAATTGAGTGTACTATCAGCAAGTTTGCTGGTGACACTAAGCTGGGAGGAATGGCTGACACGCCAGAAGGCTGTGCCGCCATCCAGCGAGACGTGGACAGGCTGGAGAGCTGGTCCAGTATAGGTTGGGGAACGACCTGTTAGAGAGCAGTGTAGGGGAGAGGGACCTGGGGGTCCTAATGGACGACAGGATGACCATGAGCCAACACTGTGCCCTTGTGGCAAAGAAGGCCAATGGCATCCTGGGGTGTATTAGAAGGGGGGTGGTTAGTAGGTCGAGAGAGGTCCTCCTTCCCCTCTACTCTGCCCTGGTGAGACCGCATCTGGAATATTGTGTCCAGTTCTGGGCCCCTCAGTTCAAGAAGGACAGGGACCTGCTGGAGAGAGTCCAGCGCAGGGTAACTAAGTTGATTAAGGGAGTGGAGCATCTACCTTATGAGGAAAGACTGAGGGAGCTGGGTCTCTATAGTTTGGAGGAGACTGAGGGGTGACCTTATTAGTGTATATAAATATATAAAGGGGGAGTGTCATGAGGATGGAGCCAGGCTCTACTCAGTGGCAAAAAATGATAGGACAAGGGGTAATGGGTACAAACTGGAACACAAGAGGCTCCACTTAAACTTGAGAAGAAACTTCTTCTCAGTGAGGGTGACAGAACACTGGAGCAGGCTGCCCAGGGAGGTTGTGGAGTCTCCTTCCCTGGAGACATTCAAAACCCGCCTGGACACATTCCTGTGTAACCTTATCTATGTGTTCCTGCTCCAGCAGGGGGATTGGACTAGATGATCTTTTGAGGTCCCTTCCAATCTCTAGCATACTGTGATACTGTGAATGAAGATCACTTACAACCTCTAAATGAGTACTAAGTCTAAAAAGTGGTTTCTAAAAGATGAGAAAAGAACTACCTTGTAACCAGAATGAACCTTAAATGAACTTTCATTAAGAATATTAAGCCAGCTCCTAATAGACACAGGTATTGATCTCATTAACAGGAAGTGCATAGCTGAACTGAAAGGTCCGATAGAATAAATCCGTTCTTGTTGACACAGTGTTGGCACAGAATTTAGGCAGTGTCAAAATTCTCAATATCTCTGGTCTGTTTTCCCACCCCCACTGACAATTAGTCTCATTTATGGTTAAATCAACTGGGAATGCCTTCAGCATACATGGGGTGCACTGTGCTTTCATTACAAAGTGTGATTTAGCAGAAAAAAAAAATACAGCTTTTAGATTTCCTTATAATTTGCAATGAGAAGTAAAATATATTATTAATATTTACATTTTAATATTTTATATACTTGACATCTTCTTAGTAACTGAAGCTTTAGCAGGCCAGTAATATTAATAAAAGCCAAACCATTCTATGATTATATGTTAGTCTCCTTTGTCAGTAACTCAGAGGTAGCTCAAGAGTTTTAAAAGGAAAGGATCTCCCTAAGGTGAGCAGGAGTCAAGCTTTTACTAACTCATGCAGATGTGATCCTGAATTTTGAGCAGCTTGGGCAAAGGAATTCAAAAAAGTATGTGTATTTGAATCTTCGCATTTTACAAGTTTCATTGTACTTCATTAACTTAAACTTATTGTGGTGATTGTATTAAAGAGCAACCTGGACTGCAGTAGTTTAATCAAAGTTAAGATAAAAAGGGTCACTCTGGGCACAGTCTAAACGTTATATAAGGATGAAATTTCTGATAAAATCAAAAAAAAGGCAATTTAAACATGTATCTTGAAAGTAGATATGTACAAGATTATATTACCAAGTCTTCTTTTGATAGAGCCATGGAGATTTTAGTTTTAGAGCATACATTTACATTTTTCACCTCAGTAAGTTGTATAATTAGAGAAGTAGGCTAGCTGAGGTATTTCAAGTTTTACCAAGTCTGTTTTCATTAGGCAAACAGGAAAATTAGATGCAAGTGCCACCAACTGTATATCATTTCAGAGCAGCCTTAAGTTTTTCATGAATTCATATATTATTCCTCTTATTTTTGAAACTGTTTGCCAGCTCTTGAGAGGAAATGAATGTAAAATATATTTTTCCTGCACTGTAAATATAAAAAAGGAGAAAATGGCTACATTTTTATGCTAGTTCTACTAAAAGGAACATTTGACCAAACAGTGTATTCATTTCTCAGCCAATATGCATTTAATTCATCTATCAGCTGTTGTAAGGACTAGAAGACTGTAATATACTACTTATAATGTACTTCTACACTCTTGTTCATATGATTGGTGACTCTTTATATTCTTACAAGGCAGGAGATTAAACAGCATTATTTTTAACAAAAAACATGTTTTAAAACTCTTGTGAGAATAAAAACATGAAATATGCTTTTACTTTTTTTTTTTGTTTTTTTTTGTTTTTTTTTTTTTGCTCTTGCATTCCTAGTTTTCCCATTTTATATTGAGTTTCAAAAGAGTAATTTACAGATGGAAGATACTTGAAAGCTGTAGGTGCTAACACTGCAAAGTACATATGTTTTATATACCCACCTACCCTGATGCACACATATATATGTACATTGTGAATACAGTATACAGGAGACAGCCACAAACTGTGAAGTGTGCATAGAATTCTACAATTTGTATGAAAATAAGAACAAAATGGTTTTCAGGTGATACACAAGCCTAACTCCAAAGTCTGTAAGCCTATAAAATGCTTTCAGTGATTTGGGGCATTGTTATTTACAACAGAAAGTGATTCCTGTTCTTACTCCAAATGAGGTTTCCTCAGAAAAATGTATTGTGAAAATCTTGAAGCCTTATCAACATAAACAGAAAAGACCCACCCCCCCCTCCCCCAGTTTTACTCAAACTCATGTGTGTACTCAGAAAAAAGTATAAACCACTGCAGCAGTGTATGATAATGAACATCTCTTGTTCTGTCACACAACCTACATTTCTGATTATTTGTTCCAAAAAGCTTCAAGGACAACCATTTCAACTGCATGTTCCAATTAGATAACGTACTCATGCATGCACATATGAGTTTACAGAAAAGTACTTTAAAATTAATATAAAAGAACAAAAAACATAGACAGGGATATTCTTGGGGGTTTTATTGTATTGTAGTCGCAAAAATGTATCTTTGGGATATATTTTACAGCTTTAATTTGCTACCATTTGCTGCCTTTTTGTAGATCATTCCTCGGAGTTGTATATGCTCAATATGACTAGAATTTTCATTGACAATAAGTTTTCAGTGACATTCAGTGTAGATGCAGGTTTTTACCAATCAATTGCATCTTCAGTACATTATATAGTAAGCATGTGTTTGCAGCTTTCATCTTTGATTCCTGTTACTGATCAAGATCCTACTTACACAAAAATAATGCTTTTCAGAGTCATGAAATTCCAGCCTTTAGTGAATATTTTGACACTTTGATTTCTGTCAAGAAAAGATACCAAGTTTTCAGTATTTCTATACATATTTTTGTCCATTCCACCATTCCACATTGCTGATGTACAATAGTGATAATAATTATGATAGCACATTTGCAATCATTTTAATTTTTTCATATTTAGACATTACTATCCACAAAGAAAACTTTCATGTCTAATGAAGTCAGTTTGTTTACTCCCCTTTACCAAACCTCTTTTCAATCTCATTTGAAAGTTAAGATTGTTCTTTCCACTGTTTAAGGGAAAATGGGAAAACATGTTTAAAATATATATTAATTGTATAATTCCATTCTAAAAATATTGATTCTTCTGTCTTCTCTACATTTCAGAATAAGTAGTATCATACCTACAAAACAACTCATCTTCATGGATATCATTAAAGGATGATAATTCCTTAACATAGAGTATGAAATATAGCTGCATATATCCATAAATATTTTATGTATAGCTATTTCATATATAAATGAAACCAGCAGATTTGCACTTAGTATATGAAGATTTTAATTAAATGTATTGACTCTCTAATGACAATCTCAACAAACTGATGGTTACATAATTCTACTCTTATTTCTGTCAAGTGAGTTGGTGGCCAGCCTTTCTATAGTGCTGAGAAGTGCCTTCATCTAGTGCACATGAGGTATTTTTGTGGTTAATTAAATTGAGGTAAAATAATAAATGTCCTGAAGTCCAACTATGTAAAATACAACTTGCAGCACATTATTAAGGTGGTATATGGAAGCTTACATTACACCTGTGTTTCTATAGATGCTTTGTAAATAAAGTGGTTCAGTCTCCACTTTAAACCTAGATATTGTAAGGAGCATTTTATTTTTGCCAGTAGTAAGCACATGAACACAACCCATATAAAAACATTATTTAAGTTGCTGATATAGCATTAATTGCGTATTTAGGACTATAACCAGTAAGAAAATTAATTATTGGTAAAAGACCAACCTTTCTGCCTTTACAGCTATCCTAATATACTGAAAAACTTGGAACAGAATTTCCAAGGCTTTTTTTTCTGAACTGTTAAAATTGCTTTGAGTCACCTCCTGGCGTGATGCTGAATCAGTGTGAATGCTGTAAATATAACAGTTTTTTTTTCTGCATGTTGAAAATACATAATGTGTCTTCTGTTTGATTCATAGTTCGTATAGTTCATGAAAAGGAGGAGGGTGAGATTCAAATTTCCTCTCTTGTTCTGATGGATGTACTGAACTTGGCTAGGCTTTGAAGGTTACTCATCTGTTAACTGATTTGAACTTTCCAAGGGAAGTAGAAAATATAGGAGAGGGAACCTTCAAGTTTCTCATTCAGAGGGATACTAGTCAGTGAGACCTCTGGTATACGTACCAGTTTCCACTGAATTGGTTGGTACGTGCCTTATGCAGCTCATTTCCTGGGTATTTACATTAGTAAGCATATACTGCCACTACCACTTAAATACACGTCTTCCTTCACATTAGAATCACAGAAACATAGGGTATTTTAGGCTGGAAGGGGACTTTGAGACACTATTCAGAGCAGGGCTAAGGTCAATGGTTGATTAGGTAGCTCAGGGTCTTTCCCAGTAAAGTTTTAGCATTTCCATGGGTGGGTGCAGAGAGCCTCTCAGGCACCTGGTTCATTTCATGCATAAGGACCCTAATGGAAGTATTTTGTTTATCTAGTCAGAATTTCCCTTGGTCTTGGCCTGCAGAAGCTGAATTTCTGGGTATTACTTTCAAGTTGCTTTCCTGAATTTTAAGTTAAGGTGATGAGAATGGCTTTTCAGATCTCATAAAACATGACATTGTTCCTTATTACAAGCAGTATTCTTGCAGTATTTGCTTCTTACGTATTATCTTGCATTTTTCAGTTATTATTTGACATTCTTGATTGAAACTAAAAATATTGTTTCTTATCTTGGTATTATGTTCTAGTTAATCTAGTTTCTTTAAAACCTATCTCTGAGACTTGTCACCTGTCATGTGACACTAGTGGCAATTTTACACTGATAATAAAATAAATTCTGAGGGCAGGAACGCACACATGTACAAGAGAAAACCAAAATTATATCTGAAAGAACACACGTGTTATGCTAATGCAATCATTCTAGTAATTGTTATCTATAGTCATTCTAGTAATTGTTATCTATAGATAAGTAGCCTGTACATCAGACAGGAATAAGTTCTGAGAAAAATAACTGAGAGCTATATCCAGTTGTGAAAGATCTAATCCATACACTGGAAAATGAAAAAGAATGAATGTGAGTGCTGTATTTATGATCCAGGAAGACATCTGTGTTTCTTCAAGTTATTTTTTACTGATATTTACTTACCAGAAATAATGTTGGCCAAGCCCAAACCTTAGAAGGTTCTAAATTGGTACAAGCATAATAACTCCATGGATGTAGGCTGTGTCTTTTACACTAATTGCAGATGTCTTGGAAGCTGATTTTCCACTTTTCTAAATACTTCTGTACCATTCCAGTTAGAGGGTCTTGAGTTTTCCGTAACGCGTAAGCCAGTACAGGCAGGAACATTCCTAGTCAAAGGAGCTAAATTGGCTTTTTTTTTTTCTTTTTTTTTCAGAATGTGGTACCTCAACCAATTTGTCTTGTCAGCAAGTGTAGAGCCTTTATGACTACAAAAGCACTGAGAATGAATAACAAAAGAGGATTGTTGCCAAAGAAAGCAAGCCAGGGACACTTAAAAAGATTAAAGTGAAATGTGAGGTTTTTCTTCTCTGGATTTTTAACATTTCAGTTGTATACCTTCCATAATACACAGTGCACTAACCAGGGGGGAAAAGATAATGCAGCACAATATTGCATGATCTGTCTAATGTCCTGAATCCTACTTTTTGGTGAGAACAGGGATTTGAACTTCATGTCAGTTAATCCACTGGCAGGCTAAGCAATGTGTTGCATTGGTTTAGGAGCTGCAGTGATTTAGGTTAAAGTAATTAAAAAAGAAGATGCTTTAATGTCATGATAACAGTGATGAAATTTTGGAAAAAATCAAGGTTTTATTTTTAGAAGCTGTGCATCATTCTGACAGGAAATAATAGAAAAAGAAATATTTGTATAGTAACTGGACTTTAAAGAAAATTAAGGTAAAATAAAATTAATTAAAAAATTATGATCAGAACATATCACACTGCCCTGCAAGTAAGAAGCTTCCCTTCTAATTAAATATTATTAAAACCTAAACAGGAGATTATGTTCTGTAGCAGTTAAGTTTATTTACAGTCCTCACTTATTAAAGTGTGCTGAAACTCCATGAAAAGTGTACTGCAAACACTTTTCTTCAGTAATGGGTAAGCTCCCAAGGCCTTTCTAGTAACCAGATCACAGTTGTATAATTGTCTGGATGAGAAGTATGTGCAAATAATGTTAGAACCTTGATCTTCATCTATTTCAAGGAGGCAGTCTATACAAAGCTAGGTGTTTCTGATGGTTTATAGCTTCCATATAAACAAACAATCAAACAAACAAAAAAGGTGATTATTATCTTCATTTTTTTTATAGCAGCTTCAAGGTGGTTACTCTTCTTAATGCTGAAAATTGGCCTCAGCGGCATTGATACACTTGAGTCATTGCTAAAACAGTGTATTTCTCTTCTTCACAGAATGTACCGGAGTCTGTAAAATTCTGTTTTCCTTTAGTCATTATTGGTCTCAGTGTCAGGCATCCTCTACAATATCTGATGTATTTTTATGAACTGGTGGATCTGTTTCTGTACCTCTGCCTGAAAATGGATTACATGTATGAAATATCATATGAGAAGGAGATACCATATTTGATATTTTGGATTTTTTGTATCCAACAGCTCTGCTGTGGGCAGGGACATCTTTCACTAAATCAGGTTGCTCAAAGCTGGGTCCAGCCTGACCTTGAACACCTCCAGTGATGGGACATCCACAACTACTTTGGGCAGTCCTTGGCTTCCTCCTCAAAAATATTACATGCTTGATGAAAGATTTTAACTGAACTGAGAAATGCAGAGAAGAATGTGAGCAGACTTATGTGATACCAATGTGTTTTTCTCTCACCTTCCTTTGGAGAAAGATAACTTCAGATCTGGAAGGAGAAGTTTTGTGTTTTGCATTCATTCACACATCATACATATATTTCTCTGGATATTTTGAAGCTGCTTTTTAAAGGTCTGGCTTGAGAAAAAGGCAAAACAGAGCACATGCTTTTTTTCTGAAGAATTGAAATGGGAGAGGTGTCAGTATTTTTTTGCTAGTTTGATTTGAAACTGAACAGGAAGGGGGAAGAAAATATTTTGTTTCTTTGCTTTTTGCAAGAAGTCAGAACTGAGCACTTTTGAGAGGGTGGGGAGTTTGCGTACTCATACTCTGGTGTTTTTCTTGTCTAGCTAATGTTTACGTCTTTAAGGAGAGAATCTCCAAATCAGGTTTATGCAACTGCATTTCATTAGTTGTAGGCAATGACTCATTTTTATTTTAAATTGCATTTCAAACAAATTTGTTTTAAAGCTTATGGGAGAGAACCTCAGAAATTATTGCTGTGTACATTAAAATCAGAAGGTGGATTTTTAATTTTTTATTATTTTTATTTTCTAATATCCCTCATAGTAGCATTTGACTATTGTGAAGAAATTCAACAGTTTTTTTTCACCTCTTATCTAGAGGTAGAAGCTGATAGCACGTATTAGACTGTCAGCACATCTCTAAATCTACTTTGATGCAGGCTGGCAGAAGCAGTAGGTACTGCAAAACTAATCTTTCCAATAACATATGTCTCCTAGAAAGAGACAGGACTGTATGTTTTAAAAATAGCTTGACTGAAGGGAAAAGTATATTGACTAGGATTTTCTTGTCTGATATTTACTTTTATGTACTGGCAGCCTTCTTTCTTTCTCTCTTCTCTAGTCCCATGAGGAATAAAAAGAGGCCTGTGCTCTAGCAGATCTACTTCTATATTTGTTTCTTTATTTTTCATTTTTTTATTAATAGTGTGAATATTATCTTTTGAACAGGGAAGAAAATATTTGGGTTTGCTTTCCTCTTCCAGTTTTTCATATCAGGAAGTAAGTTATACCTACTTTTCAAACAATCATACTTCTTTCTGCTTCAATGTTAACTAGTATCCACCTCCAGAATAATATGGTGGATACTTCTGTAGAACAGATACTTGATTTACTGCACATGTTCCTTTTAATGAGCCTTCTAAAATATGCAGTTTAGCTTTCAGATACTGTCATATTAATTGATTTTTGTTTCATTTATTGATATGAATAAAAAAATCTATTTGAGTTATATTTTTGAATAGGAAAGACTTGCTTATATATATGCAGAGGAGTAATTTCTTGGATCAGAGTTTTTATTTTAGTACTAAATTAAACATAAATAAAATATTAATTAAAATGTAATTATGGAGACAAGTGATTTTTTTTTATTACTAGAAGGACAGCAAATTACTGTTTAGGAGTCATCCCTTCAGTCATATTATGGTAGTGATGTAGTTTGTTGGCGGGATGTTCTTGTATGAATGTATCAAGCCCAGATTGCCTGAACTGGCTGAATGGGAAGGCAATACTTCTGGTGTACCCAGGTTCCTTCTTAGTTCTTGAAAGACTGGTACTCATACGTAGCAGGCAGACAGATGTCTGCCCTTCCCCTGCAACTCTGCCTGTGCTTCCCCAAAAGTTCATTAAGCCTGACTGTATTTCTCTTTTTGTCAGATGGCTCTCGCCTGCTTCAGGTACACCCTCAGTTGTACAGCTGAGATTCCTGTTTCTATCAAAGCAGAAAATATATTAAATACATAAAACTGTCGCTTCTTGAAAATTATTTCCAGAATGTCTTTAATCACATTTGTGCTTTCTCATCTATTATTTGTTCTGTAAATGTTGTTGCTGGTGCAGTAGCTGCTGTCCCTGCTTTTCTTGCTCTGAAGGAATATAACGGACTTAAACAGTGACAGGCTACTCCAGTTCAGTGACCACATTAATTCAACCTCTAAAAATGTCTGTGAAGTAGCAAAATATTATTTGCATATTTAGAGATGAGGACAAGGGAGAGAAAGTAACTCATCTTACCATCTGAAGTGGGAAAGAAACCAAGCTCTTGTAATTTTTTTCTGGTTTTGTTTGTTTGGTATTTAGCTTACCCATCCCACTTTATCCTGTACGAAGTCCTATTTTACAGCAAGTGCCTGTGTGGCACAGATGCGCTGTTGTTGAAGACCTTTACCAGTGATATTATAGAGATAAGATTGTTTCTCCACTCATGGTTTCTCCAAAGTAGATTGCTTCTCCAAACTAGAAACCAAACTGAGGAAATGTAATCTCAAGAGTTTAATGCAAAACGTGTATTTTCCCTCATCTCTCTGCACCACTATTTTAAGGGATAAGTTAAACATATGGAAGAGCATTATTCACATTTCAAGGTGAGTCTGGTTGAAAGCTGAGAATTAAAGACAACCCAGTTCTCAACTCTTAGCTTAGGAGTATAGTTTTATTACAAAGTCACCTTTTTACTGCAGTCAATGAAAGCATCAGTGTAAGTGATATTCTAGGCCTGTTCATAACACTGACATTACAGGTGAAATACTCTACATCGGGTAACACTTCACTGAAATGTCAGAACAGGGTTAGATCCTCCTGTCATATAGTATATACACAGTATACACAGCAGCTTCATGGTTTGTAATCTTAAACTCCTTAGCTTGTTAATGGAATAAAGAACAGACTGAAAACCTGAGAGTTATCAGAGGAATTGAGTCCACCCTATTTTAAATGCTTTCCTTCTCTAATTTATGCTGAAATGAGGTACTGCCAGAAAGCATCTTCCTCTTCCACTGTAAGTAGATGGAGGTAGCAGGAGATGTCAGGCTCTTGCCCCTCTCCATTTGGACATTGTCTGAGACTGCGACAGGGGTTGTGCTCACCTCTTCCTCATAATAACCTAGCAGCTGGAGCAGAATAACCTGACATGGAGACCTGTGCTTTGAATGCTACATAGCCCAAAGCAGACTGAATTCAAATTTCAGCAGAGTATGAAGGAGTGTTCTGGTCAAAAGTATTTCTGTCCTCTTGCTGAAGCTGAGGCAGGAAAGCAAATTCGTGGGTCAGGAAGACAACAAGCAGTTTGGATCCTGATTCTCACCTAACTCAGCTGGAAAGAGAACAGATATTTGTACTGGTTTTAGAAGGGCTTGTTTGTGTGTGTGGAGCTGTTTGGTTTATATCCATGGTAGTATAATGCAAAATTCACCAGAAAGCTGTGTCTGAAGCTTCAATTTTACCCTTCTCTTGGCTAATGAGCATGACTGAGGACAGGACACAGCCCTGTCTTACCCTGAGGTGCCCCTTTGCTAACATGTCTTTCACAGCAACTGCTCCACTTGGGAGCTGCTCCACCTGCGAGGTCCCACCTGCAGCTGACCTCTCCCATGATGGAGAGATACAAAGAGCTGATCCTGGACACGCTATCTGATATTTATGAGAGGTTTTAGAAGATGAATGTGTGCTCTGACAACAGGCAGCACATGGCTGGCTTTGCACAGGATCAGCCTAAAATCACATGGTAATTCTTGAGGCTTATCTGACCTGCCCAGAATAACATCCTGGCTTAAATCTTATCCAGCAAGATACAGAACATGAGGAGCCACTTGCCATCAGTGAGTCTCAGCTGCGGGAGCAGCAGGCTTGGTTAGGCCAGAATTGCTGCAATATCATAGTCATCATCAGCCTGCTGCATTTTACCACTCAACGACCTGTTCCGATGGTATCAGTCCTGGAAGCTGTACAATACTGGATGAAAAGCTCTGGGAGAGGAGTTCCAAGCTGGAGCTGAAAGACATGAGGAAGCTTCAGCAGCTGTCCAGTGCTAATTCACTGTGCTTTGATAGTGTGTTAGGGATGCCAGAATTCAGTAAATTACAATTTCCTGGAAATAGGAGATGGAGAAAGAATAACCATGGTTGGGAGGTCAGAACTTATGTCTGAGACTTCTGGGAGAAAAGGTGAAGACAGCTGTAGAGTACAGGTTTGATCATTGTGTCTACAACTTACATGGGTTTTCGAAAATATGAGGTCTACAGTGTCATGAAGATTTTATCTACACAATGTCTCTTAGCAATACTCTTTGGTAGTATACCGAGAATATAGAGAAGGTTTAGGGTAGGTAAGTCCTTTATCTTCTGAATGCTGTATTTTATGATGAAGTTCAATGATTACACCAAAAAATTCCTGGACACTGTTCAGTTACAGTTTTGGAATGAGGCAGATTTTAGGGATTTGAACACCAAGGGTGGATAGGGATTTTTCACATAAACGACTTCTCTGACGTGGAATAGGTACCCATGTGCAAGTCATTTAGCTTGGATGTTTTCACTTGCTTCTTTGAGAGGATTATGAGATGAGCATTGCAACCTCGGTGATTACAAAGGATTTCATAAAATAATTTGAGTGATTGAGTTTGTAAAATTTTAGAGTGTTTCAAATTTATTTCCTGTTATTTAATTAACGTAAAAAACAAATACTGATTTAACAGTATGCAAGTACTTGATAACAAAAATGAGTAGTACAGTCAGATAGATGAAAAATATCCATTTTGATACATAGATTATATACTTCATTTCATTGTATTTTGTATTAAAAGAATACTTTTCATGCATGAATACAATTGGGAATCAATCTATTTGGCAATCTAGCAGAGATAAGTCATCATCCTCCTTACTAAGTTGTTTCTCATAACCCTGCAGTAGCAAAGCTGAATGCAATATTGAGGCGTGTCTATAAAATGACATAATAGTGTAAGGCAAATTTCTTATATTCAGGTGCCTTTTTTTCAAGTCAATTATTAAAAACACTAGTTTGTGACACTCAAACATTATTAATTTCTGATATTCACAGTTTTCAAGCTGTTTCCTCAGAACCCAAATACTCGTGTTTATACAAAGCACTTCTGACCTCATTACTTAAGCTACACTGAAAAATTTGGTTCTCCTGCTTCTCACTCCCTCCTCTCCTTTCAGGAAGCTTTAGAGCATGTAAAAGGAACACTTTTATGGGTATTTTTTGGCTCAACTCATGCAGCAATATATTATTAGCTTAGTGTAACTCTCAAAATTTTATGAGGCTTCACAGAATAGCTGAAGTGAACACAGGTTTTATGTTCCATACCTAACAGATCATGCAAGCGTCTGTCATTATCAGTTAGGATGTGCTTGATCAAGTTCAGACAGTTCACAAATGATGGGGTATTTTTTCTTCACTGAGTGATACATCTGAAAGTCAATATATTATTAAGGGGACTGGTTCACTGTCTCAAAATATAGAGTTATTATTGTTTGTAACACTAGATCTAGTTAAGTAGCAAAAATTGTGTTTTCTTAAATTCACTCACATCTGAGCAGCTGTTTCATGTGCGTATCTATGTGATCCTCATTGTTTGACTGCTATGGATCAATACATCCCTTTTCAAAGAGCAATGATTATTTTTTATTTATTTATAGGAATGAAATACTCCTAGAAAATCTTTCTATCAACAAAAACTCTGCTCATTGAAATGGTATTTGGCAAAGAAATTTTTACTGGAACTGCATACTTTTCTGTACTGTGTTTCCTTGTGAACAAAAGTATTAGTGTGCCAAATTATAATCCCTCCCATTCTTCTGTTCTGTATCTTCTGTCCCTCTATAAAAAGTATAAAAAAAGGACACACAGTTATCTGTTAGGATTAATCCAGCCACTGAATGTAGAAAAAATAACAGAATTTTAAAAGTACAGGGCTGGAGCACCTCTCCTGTGAAGACAGGCTGAGAAAGTTGGGCTTGTTCAGCCTGTAGAAGAGAAGGCTCAGGGGAGACCATAGAGCATCCTTCCAGTAATGTCTTTAAATTAGGAGAGGGTAGATTTAGATATTAGGAAGAAGTTCTTTACTATGAGGGTGGTGAGCCTCTATAGCAGGTTGTCCAGAGAAGTTGTGGCTACCCCATCCTTGGAAGAGTTCAAGGCCAGATTGGATGGGGTCTTAAGCAACTTAAGTGGAAGGTCCCCCCCGCCTGTGGCAGGGGGATTGGAAGTAGATGATCTTTAAGGTCCCTTCCAACACAACCCCTTGTATGATTCCATGGAATATTTTAGATGTATATGAAATTAGGGACTGTAGTAATAGGACAAGGGGTAATGGGTTCAAACTTAAACAGGGGAAGTTTAGATTAGATATAAGGAAGTGCTTTACTGTAACAGTGGTGAGGCACTGGAATGGGTTGCCCAGGGAAGCTGTGAATGCTCCATCCCTGGCAGTGTTCAAGGCCAGGTTGGACAGAGCCTTGGGTGACATGGTTTAGTGGGAGGTGTCCCTGCCCATGGCAGGGGGGTTGGAACTGGATGATCTTTAGGTCCTTTCCAACCTAACTATTCTATGATTCTATGAAATATAGATAGCTTAATGGCTTCTCTGGAAGATTTAACATATGGACAATGAATAAGATTATAGCAATATTAAATCTAATCTTGGTGGAGAATTTATAACCCCAATTTTGAAATGCCATGCAGGTGCTCTTTGTGGGACTACTACCAGCGTAATTATGTAAAGAATCAATAGAATGTGACTGAAACCAGATCTCAGTTTTCAGTTTATAGGTATTTTCACTCAGGGTGAAGGCTTACTTCCTAAGAAGGAATACACCATGAATCAAAAACCAACTGTGTTTTATTATTGGTGAAAAAATATTTATAAGACAAATGTAAGTAAGAGAATAGAAAACTATTAGAGAGAAAAAGATAAACCTTACACCAGAATTCTGAATACAGAAGTTAAAAATGACATAAAACTAGAATTATTTTCCATGTAAACACACAGAGGTAGGGAGCTGCAGTGATGTTAGTTTCAGTGGTAAAAAAAACACTTTGATCTTTATTCTTTTAATGATGTGTTTAGTATATGACTGCTTCTCAGAAAGACTCTGTATGTTTTAAAATAAAATTATTTCACTTTTCTGAGAGAACACTGCTGATAGCAGTAAGCATATGAAACCATTAAGGCAGCACTATGTGGTTTCTTTTTTCCCCAATCTTTCTCCATTATGTGCTTATGAAGTCATATTTCAGTTTTCCTATTAAAAATATGGTAGTATACCCATCATGATTTGAGTCTACCAAAGAAATTACTTTAAGTTACTGTCTTTGATTCTGGAGGAAATAAATCTGTAGCCAAGAGCCTCCATGCTTTATATGTACACTGTGGTTTCCAGGTCCTTTTAACAATGTTTGCCATTGTTGCAGGGCTGATACACCTGCTAATGCATGTCATCATTTGAAAACTGAACTGGTGGTATGTTTCTCCTTTCTTGAAAAGATTTTGTGCTTGGAATTTAACCATAAATCACACTGTAATATGGCAGCTTGAATATCTGCAAAATAAACACAAAGAAGGTAGCATACAGAAAAAGAATGAAAGCACTGAATAAAAAAAAATTACCATTTATGCGTATGCCATAGACAAATATGAAGTGTTAATGTATCCATTAATAAATTCCCTTTTTAAAAGGTTAGTATACCAAACAAACAAACAAAAAAACCCAAAACCCAAAAACCTGATTGCAAAATCTGAGATAAGCTTCCTGAAACAATGTGTAATATTGGTATGTTGTAAGGGAACTGTAAATTTGTCCTGCAATAGTTATGCAATGTTTATTATTCTGTCCCTACCACACAGAGTGCAGTGTCCAAAAGTTGGATTCAGTTGTTAAATTTCATCAGGATCCATCTTTAGTGTCTCTCACCTTTCCTAAAGTAATAGAAGCACTGCTTAATTGAAAATGTTTCTTTTCAGAGAGGCTCCTAAAGGCTTATTTACTAAATCCTTCCTTTCTTAGCTACATCTTTAGGCTTCCCCAGTTTCAGGGAATAATGCGTTCTTCCTGCTGGGCTGTCATCCATTCTCCAGTTAAGTATGAATGGACTCAAAAGTTCTGTAGAAGTGTTTCACACAATCCTAATACTGCAGTATAGTGGGGATAGAGGGTGAAAAAGGAAAGCAAGTGTGGAAACAGGAGCTCAACTGACAGGAATTCAGAAAGGTATTAGAAAGTAAGACACATGATGCAGCAAACCACCCTTAGCACATTTGCTTCTCACATCTGGCAGGTATGGTGCTTTCAAAGCAAAGTTTTGCAGCTTACGTGCTTTGATTAACATTGTATAACATAAAGTAGATGAGGTATTGTCGTGGTTTAAACCCAGTCAGGTAATTCGTTCACTCACTTCCCCCCCTTTCTTGCCCTCCCCCTGCTCCCGGAGGGACGGAGAGGAGAATCGAAAAGAATGCAACTCCCACGGGTTGAGATAAGAACAGTTTAGTAACTAGGGTATAACACAGATCACTACTGCTACCACCAATGATAATAATGATAAAGGAAATAACAAGGGAACAGAATACAACACCTCACCACCCGCTGACCGATAACTCGCCCCCCAAGCCCGACCAAGCTCCGACCGATACCTCCTCCAACCCTGCAGTCAACCAGCCCTTCCAGCTAACTCCCCGTTACATCCTGGGCATGACGTGCTGTGGTATGGAATACCTCTTTGGTCAGTTTGGGTCAGGTGTCCTGTCTCTGCTTCCTCCTGGTTTCCCCTCCCCCCTGGCAGAGCATGAGACTCACAAAGTCCTTGGCCAAACCAAAACATCTCTATCAGCTCTGTTCCCGAGCCGAAAGTCAAAAACACAGCACTGCACCAGCCACTAAGAAGAAGAAACATGACTGCTACTGCTGAACCCAGGACAGGTATGTTTTAAATAATCACGCTTATCAACTTTTTTCATTTTATTTTTTTTTTCTTTTTCGCAGAACTACTGTCCTCAAAAGAGGCAGAGTGGTATCACTAAAGCATAGAAGAAGGAGCCTTAAATCTAGTAAGGGAAATTTATGCAAATAAAACAGGTCCTGATGTAATTATTCTGTTTCTCATGACTCAGTGCATTTTTATTTTTTTCTTTTTTTTTTACTTCACAGAAGTATTTCTGATTCATTGGTACCTTACACTGGCATTGGTTTTGGGTTTTTTTGTTTGTTTTTTGGGGGGGGAGGTGATATCTAACCAGGGAAGAAAATAATACAACCCAGTCCAGGCAAGTTGCAAGCTTTAGCAAGCTACCCTTCAGTACATCCATCTTGCTTTATGGACCCTGTCAGGACAGAAAAGCTCATTCTCAGGGTGTGTTCTGTTCTAGAAGTTCTTTTTTTAATATAGAAATGGAGAAAGTGACAACTAAGGAATATTGTTTCATAAGCTGTTATTTGCACAGTAAGTTCTTAATTATAGAAAAGTGCAACTTTCAAAAGTTATATTAATTTCAATTATGTGATCCACTTGATCCTCTTAAGACCCCATTAATTTGTTCACTCAGTTGTCACTATCATGAGGAAAAAATTAGGTTGTCCTGTGTTGGAGACACAACTGTTGTGGCCTAGTTTTGTGTGAGGCGGTCTGCACATACTGGAGAATACCCACTCCCTCTTTGTCATGGAGGTGTAACAGTAGCAGCACTTTGTTCTCTGTTGGAAGTGGACGTACTCACCCACACAACACGGATCTCTGCTCAGTTGTCTCCAGTTCCGTTCTACACTAAAGCAGTGGCTTGCACTATGTGTTTATACAGTAAGGTGTGATTTGCTGATAGTACAGGAATTGTACAAGACAGGATGTTATTTACTGATAGCAAATTTTTCCTTGTTGCCTATTTTTATATGCCTGTTGCTAGTAAAATACGCACACACACACACACACACACACTCATATATATAAAGCCTGATTGAAGGTTGAATTATCTTTTTTTCGGTCCAGAGCTGGGTTTATACTAAATTTCAGCATAAATGACCTTTCCAAATGTATTAAATATTTGAAGGACTGAAAACAGAATTAATTGTGTCTTGAATATCTGACTACTTGCACGTCAATGACAAACATACCTAAGGCAAGTATATTGTGAAAAAGGAAACCTTTATGCCCTTCAGCCAAGGTACCCACCACCACATGCATTTACATGAAGTAAAGCATCCCATGAGGCTTAGGAAATGTCCAAGATAATAATCTTAGTTGTCCTGGCCAATATATTATTTCTAAGTAAAATAGGAATAAGTATTTGAGATCACTAAGTGGATAACAGGACCTCCCTTTTTTGCCTACATCAGGAATTGGCAAGCCATATTTAACTTCTTGAAGCATGTGGCAATGATGCAGTAAGACCAAGGTAAAAATTAATTTTATTTTTTAAGATCATACATTTCCTGAGCGTTTTAACCAAGACTGCAAAATAAAACAATGGTAAAAAATAATTCATAACTTCAGTGTTATTTTTCTTTATGAATATGCTAGGAAAGATAATTTTTTTGTAATAAATTATGGGTTTAAGAAGATCTCATTTACAATTTTACACATAAATGATAACCTCATCTCCCAAATAAGCAGTTAAATAGATAGCTTTCTTATTAATAGCACAATGATACAACCAAATGATGGGTAATTTCTATTAGCTTTATAAATAGATAAGAAGTATATAGATGTGAAAGAAGCACTGATGTGGAAAATGTTAAAATAACAAATCTTATTAGAAGAAAGAATTTAGAACTAACTTGTCAGAAAGGTAATGACCTCAATTAAATTTTATGTGAAATTATAATTGGCATTTTTAATAAAGGAATGCTATTGCAAATTGCATATTTGATATAATATTTCAGAGCATCTTATTTCCTCTGGCTTGTATTTATATTAAATAAAAATCTTTGATATAATAATTGGAGATTCATAATTTAGAGTTTTAGGAATCTGCTCAGATGAGAATTTTAAAGTAGCTTTCAGCACAAAAGAGAGGAAAGTGGGAAAGTTATCTGAAAGTGATCCTTTTGTTCTTTTGATTAAAAAGTTGTTGACACTCAACATGGTGTGGTACATGCTTGACTACATCTAAGTAGTCAAGATTTTACCATCTTGAGTATGCAGTCAAATAGAATCTTTTTTTTTTTTTTTAAAGATATCTCATTTTATTTGAGGCCAGAAAGTTCACTCTGTGCAAATGGTCTAAATAATTCCTGAGAAAGTTCTGAAATTACCTACTTTTCATATTTTCTACACATGTATATAAGGAAGGTATAGTATCTCTCATCATTCTGGTTATGTGCTAGTTTCCAGTTCCAAACTAATGTTAGAATAGTAACTTCAAAGTAGTTCTACAAATAATATCAAGATGCATGTTGGGGAAGAGGAGGGGTTGTCTGTGGAATCCTCCAAAACATCACTCAATGTAAGTTGTTTGATTATTTATGTTGTCGTATGTTTTCATTGAAAATCAACCTAGATACACTTAATGATATTAGAATAGTGCAGATTTCAAATATTACAAAGAGAAAAGTCATCTTAAACCATCTTGTTCAATATTTTTCCTCTGCTTGCATAAATTAGTGGGAAGGTTGCAGTTACAGATGTAACAGTAGGAGTGCTGAGTTAAACTGGTACAAGGAAAAGCAACAACAGAAGTTAATAAAGAAAATTGGCTTAGGTTGACATAGCTAAAAGTAAGATATAGTAGTTGTGAGAAAAGTATATAATAGAAATTCTAAGCAAAAAGAAGTGGTGTCTGTAGCATTTGCAAATAAGCAGCTGCTATCATTTGCAATCTGTCCCAATTATCTTCTGTTAATCTGGCACATCTTTAAAAGGAAATACTGTGAATAATTTTTCATGGTTCAGATACTGCAGACTTTTCTTCAGGCTCACCAAGGAAAGTCACTGTCACAAGTGACCTGTGTAATTGAATGTGAGTTATTTTAGAAACAGATTTCCACAGAGGGAAGCAGAACTGTGGCCATGGGGAATCCTCAGCATTTGCTCCTTAAATTCTGAGCTGAGGCATGAATGAAAAAACTGATACTGTTGACAAAGAAATGGTTGTTCTTGTATGGAAAGTCTATCATTTAGCTTGTATGTAGATGTTTTTGATACGCTTGGGATTTACTGTAACCTAAGGACTAGATTCTGATAGAATTTTGAAGATGAAATGGTTTTTAGATAAAGAACAATGTACTGCAACATCAAAGTGCATTTCAACAGACCACTCTGGGGAAGAGCTCCTTTACAGATAAGGTGACATTTGGATATTTAAGAAGACAAAATCAGCCCAGAAATCCTATGTCTCACCTAGCTTTGGAGATACGTAAATTGATCTTACATCTAGATTTTGGACTACAGTTTTTAATTAATCTAAATTGAAGGTTCTTGTGAACCTTTAGGCTAATGCTTAGTTCTCGTAAAGCAGACTTGTAATCCAGTATGAGGCTAAGAGCTACCTAACTGTACAGTGACCTTATGGATGAAACAAAAGTCATAAAAGGGTCAGTTGCAGCAAGGATAAAATTTATACCAGCTGCTATTGCAGTTGAGTGTTCAGTCAGTTCATCTTTTTTTCTTTTATTTTTTTCAAAACATTGATGCAGGGATTAGGTCATGTTAATAATCCAGAGGTCTAAACTGATGACCAAAGTCCACTGCACTGTCCCAAACCAGGATGTTTCTATAGTTTTACTGCAAGGGTTTAGTTTCTTTTTATTTCAAGATTGTCCCTAGAGTGCCATTTCAAGTTTACATTTATTCTATACAGTGTTTCAGATTAAAAGTAAACCTTTTACACACTATATTGTTGACAGGCTTTTATTTGCTATATAAAATTTGCCGAAGTCGTCTGGAACAAGCAATCTGTAGGAACTGGTGTTTCTAGAAGCAAGGAGTGCTTGAAGTTGCAGAAAACTGAGGTGAGCAGAGACACTTTGAAGGCTGGGGATTTTTTCAGTGAAACTTTTCTCATGTTTTACACAAACTCACTCAGAACTCTACTGAGGATTTTTTTTTAAGCTGATGTATCTTGTGCTGTTAATTCAAAGTGTACTTTGTTTTGTCAGCAATTTTACAAATTTAAAACACCTTACTGCAATATTTATTGTATTTTTAAGTTCTGAAAATACTGTTCTTCAATATATGACTAGGCAGATGTTCACCAATAAGAGAAGTATTTTATCCATGTCAATCAATGCTTTTCTACTTGATTTATAGTACTGCAAAATTCATTATTACATAGCATACCACAAAAGAAATAGTGGCAATATTCTAAGTAATGCTTTGTGAAATCAATTCCTCTCCTACATCATCCCTTTTGTATCTTAGTGCATTATTATTATTTTAAAAATAAATGTAATTTTAAATACAAAATTTATTATAAAAGCTATCTTCTAGTCACATGACATTCTCATGATGATGCACTCATGGTCACATTCCCATGCTGGAAGAACTGAGGGATGAAAGTTTTTGGAAGGTACTCATACACTATTGCTACAGCCTAAAACAGCTTGGCAAGAGTACTCCTAGTACTGAAGCTATCATGAATTTATCTTTGTCAGTGAAAGTACCACTTTCTGCTAGCCCAGTAGGAGACTCATCAGATGGTTTTACAGCTTAAAGCAATACATACTGCTATAAAATTTCTGACTGCCTAACAAAATCCTGACAGAAGCTCCTATAACTTAGAAGCCATGAATCATCTAAATAATATAAGAAAACATTCAAACCAAGAAAAGGCCAGAAATTGGAGGATAGAAATGTAAATCATGTATTATGTTTGTCACCAGATTTCAGTTACAGCTTCAAAAACTGTTGGGGGAGGAGTCTGTTTATACAAGAATACGAACATAATTGAGCCTCTGTTTACATGAA
This sequence comes from Pezoporus wallicus, assembly GCF_028554395.1. NCBI lineage: Eukaryota > Metazoa > Chordata > Aves > Psittaciformes > Psittacidae > Pezoporus > Pezoporus wallicus. The sequence continues at coordinate 94,103 of NW_026636450.1, read as the reverse complement.
TATAATCTGATTTCCAAGTGGCTAAACTGTAAGACCACAAACTAAGTATTGTATTATGATAGCATAATTGTATTATCTCTTAGAACAACATTGTAGCAGTGATAATACTAAACTTCTAAAAAATGCAATTATTTCAAAATAAATAAGCCTCTCACTTTCACACAGACAGGAAAAGCCATAAACAACTGACCTTTATGACAAGTATGCAGTACCAAATCATTGATATGCTCTGTGAAGTGTTTGCATGATGTCCGTTCATAGATGTTCTTCAGTATTTTCTTCAGTGTTCAGTAGTATTTTAATTTATTCTTTTTCTGTTCCTTCTAATTACAAGCTTTCTCCCCCTCTCCTATTACACACCCACCCCACCCCCCGACACACACACCCATTTGCAAGGGAACTCTGCTAACAGGATATACACAGTATCAAGCTAGGACTAGTGAGTCTGTAGGATAAGCATCAATATGATCACCAACCCCTATGTGAATCCTTATGTCTATGTTTACTCAGACTAATTTTTGACATTCTTGCATCTTTTTAAGTTTACTTCGAGATTTCAGGATTTCATAACTATATCAGATTTTTCCTTCTTGAATTTTTGGGCATCTAGCCCTATGTCAACAGCCTAACTTCTGCTTGTAGTATTATTTTTCTTAACATTTGTGACAGGTTTCTGTGGACATTCTCAAAGTTCATCTGCATAATTAAGCAATTTTCTTTGAGCTGTATCAGAAAGAATTTGCATCATACAGTGAACCCTCTTGGTCTTATACTGCTGTATAAATGGACAACAGTTTGGAGGGCATAGAAGTAGGAACACCGTTAAAAACAAGAAACAGAGTAACACTTTATAATAAATTTGATACAGTCATTATGTGAAGTCCGCCTAATTCTCAGCAGTAATTTAGAGCAGAACAAGTGTAGCTATTTTTGAGCATCTTTGACTTTACGTAACAGTATGGAGAGGACAGGGGAGAGAACTTCATTTTCTTATTCTGTAAAAGTAAATGATAATTTTAGCCACCACAGAGGAAAAAAAAAGAGAGAAACTCTTTCTCTTGTGCTGCTTAAGAATTTATAAAGAGAGAACAGGTAAAGTATTATTTCCATGGGGAAAAAACACAAGCTCCACTTTTTGCTTTTGTTTTGTGATCTTCAGACTTGAGGCTTATTGTAGAATTTAGGCTTATGATAAGCCAAGCTAAACTACTCAGTTTTTCTACTGGGATTTGCTTTTCTGATCATTGAGTCTTTTACAAATATATGTCTTGCTTTTGCCGCTTTGCTTTTTATAATCTTGGCTAGTATAAATCTAAGATCTTTATCTATCATGGTCAAAAGCTATTTTCATGAATCACCTCTTGGTGCCAACGATGATCACTTATTTTGTAGGTGACAAGAAATTGACTGCTTTTTCAAAGTAGACATTTCATTAACAATTTATCCTCTGAAAATCTGGATCATTCTCAATGCTTTATAGATAATGTTCCAAAATGTGTAGATTCCATGGACAATGACTTAAGTTTTCTTTGTTCTCGATGAAATTGAAAAGGGCTTCTTTTTTTATAGAACTATTGACTTTAAAATAGCAAACTTGTCTCTGCTATTTCACATAAAATACCCATACATTTAAAAGTAGGCCTACTTGTATAGCTGTTTTTACTAAAGGTTTTATAATTTGATTAAAATTACTACTTAGTTAAGAGTAACAAAGTCATGCCAAATGTCATACTGAAGCTGTGTTGAAAGTAATCTCAGGTTTGGATAGGGCAGAGATGAGTGAGGAGAGTTGATTAGTTACACTGCATTATGGTGAAAAGCTATAAAAAAGTCATTTATAATATTTCTGTTTATACTCCAATAAAACCTAAAAGGTTCACATTAAGATCATCCCCCCAGCACTAGACCTTGTACAATCAGAGAATAATAATAAGTTTTTGCTAAAGAAGCTCTCAGTCAAAACACTTTAGAAAGTGTGGGAGGGAAAATATTTAAATCTCTGCTCTCATAATTATTTCTAGGATGATTGTTAAAGTATATTTCAGGTGCGAGAAAAGTCAGCTTGATAAAGGTAAAGAGTCATATTAATAGTATTAATTTCTCACATCCTATGTGAATGTATCCTTGGGCTGCTTTTAAAAACTATTTTTTCTGCAACTAATAAGCGGTGGTCTGAGATCTGGTCTGTGGTTCTTACAACAATTTATGTTAGTGAATCAGGATAGAAAGGAGGTATTAAAGTATACCTTATAATATTATCTGTCTTCAAAGCCTGACATAACTGTCATTAGATCTGTTGTTAGACTCCCACTGTCAAATCTGTATCTGTGAATATAGTAAAAGAATTGCTAGTGCAAGTTTCTCTACTTTTGTTATTGTCTACTGGTTTTTCAAGGCTTACTTAGAAGAATGACTTAGTGCTTTAGTTTTCATCCATATTCTGCCCTGTCTATTCACTAAGGCTACTCATAAGGAAGAGATTTACTTATGCTTGCTCCTGGCCTTTAGGAACTTAAGCTGAGATCATCAGCTCCTTTCATCTAAATTTCTGATCAAGTATTAGAAAATTGATTTCTTTAGGAGGATGGGTTAGCATTGATGATGTCTGTCCCTGACACTGAAGGATAGTACTGAATAATCCTTCATACTAAATTAGATTTTTCCTCCTCATGTCTTGTTTCAGATTAAATGTGCTATGTGCATGTGCAGACAACTACCAAATCCTAGAATATTGTTTTTCAATCAGTAACTTCTTACATACTGTGGCTACTTTAAAATGTCTAAAGAAAATGAAGGAAACCCACCAACCAGGAATTAAAAAATGAAAATTAAAATTAATTTTTAGGCCCTTATTTAGGGGTTGGGGTTTCCCCACCCCCAAAACAAAACACTGAAACCGATCCTTTGTTTTTTGTTTTTTTATAAGAGCGATGTTCAGAAAAGTTTCCACAACTTAATTGGCAGAAGATGCTGACTCCAGAGAAACACCATATATACATATATATATATTTCTTCTTAAACACTGGCGTAAACCAGTGGACATGAATGAAGCTACTCACATAAAACTGTGTTCAGTATTTTGATGAATGAGGACCATAGTACTATTTTTATTTCTGCTGTGCCCTAAAGCTGAGCTTAAATTTAGAAAGAAGGTAAAAGAGTGTGAAAATAAAAAATCGTTTTCTTTAGTTGCTACAAAACCAGGAAAAAAATACAGGAAATAGCTTATTGCTACTGTGTTTTCTCGAACAGAAGTAACATTAAGAGATCTGAAATTCAAATGCTTTACTTGAAGCTATGTAAAAGTTCAGCTGTATCTTTTTCAGATATTATTTTCTTCCTTGACTGTGGCATCTTCAAGATGCTCTGGTGAAAATTAGTATGTTGCTTTGTGTTACAAAAAAAGAAAAGCAAAAACAAACAAAAACCCTTCAAACTTTCAATCCAATCAAAGCTTTTTCATATACCCTTGTTCTGAGTGAAAAAAAACAACAACCAAACAACCCAAAATATAATTCAGAAGAGATTGTTAACCTGGACATACATGATTTCCGCATTATGATCTGCATGAAGTTTTACAGAAACCTACAGTTCTGAGTCAGATTTTGTTATGGATACGTTTTTTTTTTTTGGACTTTTTTTTTTTTATGCTAGATGAGTAAATCCAATCTTCTCAGCTCTCATCACAGTTTTCCACATGTTGGTGCTGTAGGCAGGAATTTATATCTATTGTAGCCACTCTTCAAATAAGTGTTGCCTCTTTGGATACCCTAAAAAATCCGTGTGTTTTAAAATATGAATCATAAAATGAGTATATATGTACGTACAGATGCATGAAATTGCACTTGTGTGTTTTTCATTATTGCATTCTGTGATGTTAACCAGTTGTATTGGTTTATGTACTGCAGTAAAACCACTGAAATGTGAGGCACACAAAATACGTTTTTGAAATGAGGGTGTTTCAGCTATATCTGGGGGTAGACCTGGAAACCCACCAGTAACTTGAAATAAAATGAAATTATGCACACCTCTGTATACACAATGTTTATTTGAACCGATTTGACATGAGACAAAAAGGATAGATGTTATCAATCTGGTCTTCAGCAAAGCATTTAATGTACTGATACCTTAATGAAAACAACGGATGTGTCTGCTTATTGATAGAAAATTAATAAATATAGTGGTTAGAGTAACTGTAACGTGGATAATGTTTTGAGCAAAAGGAAGGGAGCGACAACACTCCAGACTTTTATCTTGCACTGGAGAGAAGTTAACCAGCAGAGTTTATAAAGACTTTGGTGGCTGATCAGTATTTTCATGGAAGATGACACAAAAGGTAGGAGCAAGTTAGTAACGTTTTGGAATAGTCCAACTTTGAGAATCTTCCTTGAGAAGGAACAGGATTAAAATGTCATACAGGGAGAATGGAATGATCTGAAGAGCTGGATTAATGTGTGTGAGAACACAGTTAATAGTATAGAGTGCACCCTGAAGTATCTAGGTATTAAAAGGCCTTATTTCTGCAGGTGAATAGGTTTTGAACAAATAATAAAGAAAAGAAAGATGTGTATGTTAAGCATAGTTAAGCCATCACACCATTGTTACCTATGAAAAAAAATAGCAGATCGAATACTCCTAGTACAAATAAAAAAATTATCAGTGTACTTTAGAACACTTTGTCTGGAATATAAATTTTGGTTATAATAGATTTGAAGGTCTGAACCAGTTTTTCAGCAGAGGACATGGAAATATAAAAATCTAGTTATATCCAAGGTAGAATTTGGTATTGGGATTGCTTGAAGAGATGCCTTCTTTCTGGTCTTGTCTTTTTTCTCTGTCATTCAATAGCAATTCCATGTTGCAAATCAGTTGCAACATGGAGTTTTCTTTCTTAGCGACAGTTAGAGAACTGCTAACACCTTCATTCCTGGTTCTCAGTCAAATATGGACTGAAAGTCATTCTGAGTCAGTGTGGCAAGAATATTCTGATAAAGGTTCAAGTATTTACGAGTTACAGATTGATTTCAAGTTACAGGGAGCCTGGGAGACAGATTTACAATTGCAGCAAATGAACCTTGTGGATATTTTCTACAAGTAAATTCCAAGTGAACTGGAAACTTGGTGCTGGAGGCAATAGGGAGTACAGTGAGTGGATAAACACAGCTCTTAGGCAGCAGCAATTTAGATCAAAAGAGAAGGCATTCATGTTTACAAGAAAGAAAGAGGATTTATAAGCTGAAATAGAGCAATGTTGCTTCCAGACTGAAACGATGTGACAGCATGCTGCACTAATTGTGCCAGTGAGAACTGAAGGATATGTGCCACACTAAGTGGTATATTCTCTATTCATAAAAATACAAAAAAAGAAATATTATGATGCCATTTTCTATCACCTTCTCGTTACATTTTCAAGCCATCACTTTCATGCTTTCTCACATGGGAGAACATTCCTATAAATATCCCCACTATTGTTTACTTGAGAATTAGGCTACTGATGTCTTGAAAGCACTAACATCATGTATATTAATAGTGTGTTATTGTTTCCTCAGACTTCACAGTCTTCCTTTACAGTTTTTTTTTTTTTGCCTTGTAATATGAAAATAATAATAAAGCTAATTCAAGCTGGGTATTTTTTTTCTCTGTTTGTATTGGTATAGTGCTTGCCAAAACAGGATTTGGTTCTGTGACTTTACAGTTAAAGTGCATGGTTCTGGATAAAAAGCATTCATAAACATACAGGTTATACAATGTCTTTTGGAGGTTCTTCTGGATTGACTCTTCAATTTAATACTTTTGTTACCTTTGTTACAGAATATAGCAAATTGCAGAATGCAAATGGAACATTATTTCATGAAATCCATTGCAGTTTACTAGAAAAAGACTTATGATAAGAACTGTGTTAGACAGAGGGGGAAAATATTTTCTTTTTAATTTTTTTTGTAATTTCTCCTTTATACCAATTTTCTTACTTTTTCTTAACTTTTTCTTTAAGTAGGAATGAAAATACGTTTGCCTTATTTTCCCTAAGCAAGACTATTCTGTACCTGCTTTTCAGTTTTAACAGTCAGATTTTTTTCTAAGAATTATTCTTTTTCTAAAATCTAATCTTATTTTACTAATTTAAATCATGTGTAGGAGAAAAAACCCTCAAATTTACAAAAAACATGGTCTACATGTGAGGCTGTAAGTCTTGGAATCTAAATAGATTCCAGTAATCTTGGAGTCTCCTATATGTATATAGTCTCTGACAAAAACTTAATGTATTTAATTTCTTTATTTCAAAACATCAATATATAATACCTATTTTTTCCTTCCCTTTACAAATGTCCAGCACAACTTATTTTATGTACTTGTCGACAGAATGTACAACAGCTTATTTTTTGCTTACTCTTTTAGAGGTGAATTCTGAGAATATAATTGGATCCTTTGCAAAGGACTGCACTTAGGGAATGCAAAGGAATGTGCATCACTTAAGCCTCATCTAAGATTTTAAACAAATGATTTAAATTGTTTTTTAGATGATTCATAATTACTGTGCAAGCTTTCTGCACATAAGTGAATGTGATTTACCTGCATATTTTTACTCAGAATGTAATTACTTGCCAATCTATTATCACTCAGTTTTGCTGAGCCTATTTTTAGAATGAAATCATTATGTGTGCTTCTCCTCTCACTACACAGAGGACCCATGCGAGGATCTCTGTGCTACTGAACTTCAAAAGACAAGGCTCTAGAAGAAGGCGTCTGAAGTAAGATAAATTGCCTCTAAAACAAGATTTGGAATAACTGAAGTAATTTTATACATAAATTGTTTTTTGAGAATTCCTGAGAAAGGGTGTTTTGATTACTGAAAGTGATGTCACTGAATTAAATATCGTTTGTCTCTAACAGAAGCTTCCTTAGAAATCAACATGCCAGGATGATGCAGCAGACAGAGCCATAGGATCATAGAATAGTTAGGGTTGGAAAGGACCTTAAGATCATCTAGTTCCAACCCCCCTGCCATGGGCAGGGACACCTCGCACTAAACCATGTCACCCAAGGCTTCGTCCAACCCAGCCTTGAACACCACCAGGGATGGAACATTCGTAACTTCCTTTGGCAACTCATTCCAGTGCCTAACCACCCTCTTAGCTCTTTTGTATTTGTTATTGCTAAGGATTGACTATATGAAGCAAAATATTTCTATACTTCAGGAAAACTTTCCAAAACTCAGTAATTATTATAATGGAAATGCAAGTTCTTTGGAAAGGAAAAAAAAAGTAACATCTTTAAATCTTTCTGATTTATGAAAAGAAACTGTCCTGTAGTTTCAATACAAGACCTCAACTGTAATAGTTTTCCTCTACTGACTTCATATTCTCACCACTGCAGATAACTTATTCCTTCCATACAGAAATCCAAGCGGACAAGCAGCCCAGTGCAATAACTTAAACTTGCATAAAGCAATTCCGCCATATTAAGTGCTTTCCATCGTTTATGTGTCTTGCATAAAACCATATGTCCTGGGTTCAGCAGTAGCAGTCATGTTTTTCCTTTGTGTTAACTGGTGCAGTGCTGTGTTTTGACTTCTAGCTTGAGAACAGTGTTGGTGAAGCCGATGTTTCCGGTTGTTGCTAAGTGATGTTTACCCTGACCAAGGACTCTGTGAGGCTCATGCTCTGCCAGGGAGGAGGGGAAGCTGTGAGGAAGCAGAGACGGGGCGCCTGACCTGGGCTAGCCGGGGAGGTATTCCATACCACAGCACGTCATGCCCGGGGTGGGGGGTAACTGGGGTTACCCGGAAGGACAGGGGCTTCCGGGTGGAACTCGCTTTCTTGGCCAGTGGTATCGTATTCTCTTCCCTTGTTATTTTCCCTTATCATTGTTTTAGCTGATAGTAGCTGTGGTGATTTGTTGCTGGACTGTTCTTGTCTCAACCCGTGGGAGTTGCACTCTCTCGATCCTCCTCCCCGTTCCTCCGGACGGACACGGACCTCGATTGTTGTCAGCTCGGCACCACTCACTGGGAGTGAGTGAACAAGTTACCTGACTGGGTTTAAACCACGACACCATATAAAGAACTGGTTATATGTATCAAATTATTTTACCATTGCTAAGTAGGACTATCACAGAAGAAGAACTTTCCTGCGGAAATACAACAGAATGATTTTTTTGAGACATAAATATGCAGTCTAAGCTCATTTAATACCGCAAATAGGACAGCCTTGATTTCTGATCAGCCTTGAAATGGCAGACCAACATATCTAGAAATGTTTTCCAAAATTTCGGGGGTGATGGAATAAACCACCAAGATGGAGATAGCAGGCCCTACATTCCTGTTATGGAGAGAGGAGAACAGAAATTTGAGTTGCCTTACCATGAGGAAGGTTTCTGTTTGCTTTTGTCAAACTTGTTAGTATGTTAAACCACAAGCACGTGCTGTAAACACACACATTTGTCATTTGACACAAGTGAGGGCATCTCAGGTATCAACATTTCTATTCCGCTATTGTACGTCAAATGAAATGTATGCTGTAGTCCTGTCTTCATACTGATTCCATTTCTTCCTTCCCATAGATTTCCTGATTATCTATTCCCTATTCTCCTATACTATTTCAATAATCCCATGTTGTGGGTTTTTTTTTTTGTTTGTTTCTTTGTGTGTTTGTTTTTACATCCAACTGGGAAATCAGTTTTTCTTCCCTTTCTTTGCCAGTTTTAGAAACTTCATGAAATAACATTAACTTTAGGAAATTAGCAAAAGGGAATCTTTCCATCCTGTCTAATTCCTACATTCCATTGTGAACCAGACAAAAATTATTATTTGTCAAAGCATTTAGTTTTCATTTGGGCAGCTGCCTAGATTTGACTGGCTAAAGCATGTTTGTTTAATTTTACTGCAATGCAATGTTCAGGATGTGCCTCAGACTGTTCCTTAGCATTTGCCTTGAGGAAGGAAACTCCCAAATATCTGAAAGCTACTGATAACCTCTAGCCAAATGAATAAATCTGTGTTTATGACTCTTTTTTGCAGATGAATTGCTAAAGGGAGACCAGAGAAATTCCAGTTGCTGTCTACTGTAAATGAATGTAGTGAGTGAAATATTCCCAGTCCAGTAGGATATTCTGGAAGACTCTTCATTATTTATTTTCTCCAAGGGAATCACTTAAAACTCTGGGTACCAGCATAATCAAAATAGATGCTGGTAATGCCTGACTAGGCATGTACACAGAAACATTCATTTTTCGGTATTTCAAAAATGTAATACAGAAAGGCATATGCCAAGGCACTGTAATCTCCTCTGAGGTTAAAATGACAGTCAGTGTTACATTTTGATATCAAGTGAACTTTGACCTAGGAAGTGTTCCAGTTGATTGTCGTGGTTTAAACCCAGTCAGGTAACTTGTTCACTCACTCCCAGTGAGTGGTGCCAAGCTGACAACAATCAAGGTCCGTGTTCGTCTCCCCCCCTCCCTGCACCGGGGCTCTCCCCTTCCCCGCTCCCGGAGGAACGGGGAGGAGGATCGAGAGAGTGCAACTCCTACGGGTTGAGACAAGAACAGTCCAGCAACAAATCACCACCGCTACTATCAGCTAAAACAATGATAAGGGAAAATAACAAGGGAAGAGAATACGATACCACCGGCCAAGAAAACGAGTTCCACCCGGAAGCCCCTGTCCTTCCGGGTAACTCCCAGTTACCCCCCACCCCGGGCATGACGTGCTGTGGTATGGAATACCTCCCCGGCTAGCCCGGGTCAGGCGCCCTGTCTCTGCTTCCTCACAGCTTCCCCTCCTCCCTGGCAGAGCATGAGCCTCACAGAGTCCTTGGTCAGGGTAAACATCACTTAGCAACAACCGACAACATCGGCTTCACCAACGCTGTTCTCAAAACTAGAAGTCAAAACACAGCACTGCACCAGCTAACACAAAGGAAAAAACATGACTGCTACTGCTGAACCCAGGACATTGATGAAGAGAAAATAATTGGTTGGAGAACAGGGTAAAACAGTTGTGAATTCTAAGTTTATTGGTCTCCTGAAGTGAGATTTTTATTTTTCCAAATAACTGCTGATTTAGATTACCAAATTAATGCGTATGACTTTTACTCAGTTTTCTATTGGTGTGGAGACTTTGATTTTATAACTTTTTTCTCCCCTTTGATAAGGTGCTGATGTGTGATAATGTTCTCTTGATTAGAAGGATGACTGAAAGTACTTCAACAAGAAACAGTGCTTTATAGGAGTGAAGAAATAATGATGTAAGAATCCATCTTATAAAAGGTGGTCTTGAAGAAGAAAGAGACTTACTATCTGAACCTGTAAAAGGTTTTGTTTCTCTTTAATGAGGCCTGATCACAGGAAAAGCCAAGTGCGAGCCATTCCAGTGTTGATGGCTTCTGTCTGGCAGGGCTGTGCCTTCATCTTCCTTTTTTAGTTGTGAATAATGTGCAGGATTGGAATATGTTCTAATGTATTAGAATCCAAATATATCCTACAGGAGGATGAGAGAAGCCATTCAGTGGGCACTTTTGTCAGTGTAGTCACCTTAGAAGACCCAGAAAGCAGTCAGGGCTGCCTGGCTTTCATTTGCTTTGGTCCTTTGCTTTTTCTTTCTTGTCACTACTCATATGCCTCTGGGAGAAATTCCCTGGCTGCCTGCTGACTTTGTAACTCCCCTTAATAAGAGCTCAGGGAATTCCTCACCACTAACAGTGAACTACTGCAGTCAAGCACTGTCTGTTTCTGACCTGGAGATGCTCACATTGCTCTCTGCCTGACACTGCCGAGAAGCCTCAGAATAGATGTCAAAATGACGGGGTAGAGGAGGCTGCTTTACCTTTGCCCAAATAACAACAGCTGCTTTTTGGGGTTTCAAATGTGTTTTCATTTTGGAATATGAACAGTGCAAATGCTGCTTTTGATTTGAGTCAAATACTTCTCATTTCTGAAACACCTAATCCCTTCTAACTTTATACCCTAGCATAAGTTTTGTCAAAGTCAGTTCATCTCCACTAATATTTTACCTTGAAAAATGAGAATACTTTGTGGTTTTCCTGAATTGGATATAAGGAAGACACAAAGATTATAGCTGCCCTTTTCTCATAAATCAGTGGCTGAATTCATTTTTCTTCTGGCCTTGGGAATGGATCTTACAAGCAGTTCCTGTATGAATTAGATTTTTATTGGTTTTTTTTTAATAATACAGAGTAAACTGTAGCTCTGAGTATTTTCTCCATTGTGGTAGTGTTTGCACAGGTGCTAATATTGATAATTCACAAATATGATACTTCACAAATAGTGTCAGAAAAAAATACTTCTGAATTGGATTTCTTGTGAGTTTTAGGTACACATTCATTTTTTCTATGTTTGGCACATGATAGGAAAACAAATATTCTAAAAAATTCCAGAAAAGGAAAGTTTATATCAACTATATTTAAATCTTTTAAGAGGAGACAATGGATTAGCTACATGTTCAACTGCATTCTTCTCTTTTATCCTCTTACCCCAAATGTTAATCTGCCTTGTTTTTCTGCATACTGCAAAGAAACTGTGTCACATGAAACTGCCACTAAGAAAAATGACCTGAGGGCATTCTGACTTTCTGCTTAAGCTTTATTTTGTCATTTATTTCTATTAACAATCATTAAGCAGTTTAATAATTATAAGCCTCATTAGCATTTTAATGAAACTAGTGACCATTGCTAAGTGTAATTAAATTAGTTTTATTGTATAATATTTTGAAGCTGTGATTAAATTAAGTTCTGCTGTGCTTTGAAGGCTAAACCTATAGAGAGCATTCTTCAGTAACATTCTTGTTAACTTATAAGGAATGTGTAAAATAGACATGTCCAAGAAAGAAAGCAAAATATTCCCTACTGAGGTTAATCATAAAAATAGAAAAATCAAATGCTCCTGCTGCCACCAGCTCCAAGATTACCAATATATTCTTAGTGATAGTAGTAGTTTGTTAAATAGCATTCACTGTGAGGGTAGCTTTGTGTAATCTATTTTTAATTTTTCGAAATAGAATCTTGATGCTGTGGTGAATTGTTCTTTATAAATCAAGGAGAGAATCCTGTAGTGCTTGCTCAGACAAAACTCCCATTGAGTTCAAATGGAATTTCACCACAGTAAGAACAGCAGGGTGGGTAAAAGCTAAGTATTATTGGTGGTTGTTGTTTTTGTTATTATTATTATAGTTTTAGAGAGACAAAATGGGTAGCAAGGAAAGAGAGTGAGAAGAGGAAAAAGGGTATTGCAATCAGAATCAGTTAAATTTGTATGATCTCTTTGTATTGATCTCTTAAATTCCTATGAAAAGATGTACAAACAAAAGATTAGGCATATCTCTGTCCGTGCCTAACAGATGTGAAATCTTTATCTGAGTGCACTGTACTAGAATAGGTTAAGCACCGGCTAAACACTGGACAGTTGTTTCTCCTCACCTATTTATCAGGTAAGAACTGCTATCTATCTTCCACTAGCTAGTTCCCCATGTCTCTTGTCATCATGATTGTACCTGAATATGCTGCACCATTTAGCTGGACTTCAATGAGCATAAAGTTTGTTAAAAAGTAAGTTTGCATTTGTTTATTATGATTTGAGATGTTAAGTATATTTGTGGTTGCATAACTTTCTTTTTAAAACCATTCTGTCCAAGGCTTGTCAAAGTTGAAATATTTAGGATTACATTTTCCAATTGTGATGTCTTTGTTAAGATTAGATTTTTTATTTTTTATTTTATTTTTTTTCTTAAGATGTTTTGCAGTGGGGGGAAAATATAGTTTTTTCTGTTAAACACAGAGCCCTGTCCTGGTCAGCTTCATGCTTGCATGTTTTGGAGCAGTGACATAATTTTGGACAAGTTTCCTCATGCTAATGCCCTTGTTCTTTACAACTTCATAAAATTCTCCAAATTCATTCCAGTTTGAAAAAGATGATTGTACGTATAGATAGAATAAAACTTCATTACAGTTTGATTATTGCTGAAATTTATGTATCGGGTGTGTTTCAGTACTTCGTACCTTCAGCATGATAACTTTTGTGTGCCATATTTCTGGAGTGGTATGGGCTTAGCAAGACTTGCAGTTTCTCCTATCAGCACTAGAATGTCAGCCCAGAGGGTAAAGGAGGAGAACTGGAGATAAAAGACGGGGAGTTCACTAAGCAACACAAAGAGAACAAGAGCAGAAAGAAGTAACAGGACAAAAAAGCTGTGAAAATTATACAAGGACAGAGAGAAAGGACAGGAAAGGCATAAGGGACAGTAGAGCATAGAAAATTTGGGCAGGAAAGGGGCAGAAGAACACCACTAGCACACTAGAAGATGAATGAAAGTAGGAGAGAGGAGCATGGAACAGGGAGGAATAGAGGTAGGAAATAGTGGAGGAGTAGTTGGGGTTGGGTAAAGAAAATGCAAAGCAAAGAACCCAGAGCAAAGCAGGAATAGTATGGGGCAGGACCCATGGACTGGAGTTTTGAGAAATAGTCTAACTCTTAAACACCATTGATTGTGTAGCAAATACAGGATCCCCACTAGTTTCATAATTTCTGGTATAACTGTGTTTCTTCTGCCAGTAGTGATTGGTTCACGTTAAAAAAAAAAAAGAAGTCCTTTGCAGTTTTATATTAATCTGTTAGTTCAAATAGCAGAAGGTAGGGATGCAAATATGAAGGTTACCAATTGGTAAGGGTGAGGTATCCTCAAAAGGTTACATTTCTAGAGCATTTGCTTATTTTTCTTATTCAGTAAAGAACATGCTATTTATTTTGTGTGATTTTACAGTTGCAAATCTGAGAACTTAAAGTTTAGGAAGCTGCTAGGATTCAGGTAGCCCATGTGCACACATTAGCTGAGGTCAAGTCAGTGCTAGGATAGTGCAGACCAGGGAATCCTGAGCAAAGTTGTTATTAGATCAAGTAATTGTAAACTGTAGAAAAAAATATAGCAGCAAAGTGACCGAAGCAAAATTGTGTGATCAGTTGTAATATTGGGAAATTGTTGCTATTTTCAACCTCAGATCTGTTCTACTAAATCAGGTATAATACATATTTGTAATTTAGCTTGGCTGTTCTTTAAAGGACTATTTAACATCTGTAAAACTAATTATGTTGCGATAGCTGACAGCATATCAGGACTTTTGCCAGTAAGGCAAATGACTGACTAAATCACAGATCAACAATATTAGCAGCTACATTACAAGCTGGGAGAAAACCTCCAGATTGGATACATGGGTCCTGGTTATACACAAATACTTAACCTGTGGATAGTCTCATGTGTTTAGAGGGTTTCCACCCAGCCTGGAAGAAACAATTCTGCAGTATGTATTTATAAGCCATAATCCTAATGCTTTTCCTTTATCTCTTCTCTTAATATGCCCTATATCTAGACAGGTTTGTACCTTTAAGTACAGAAGCGCTTCTGGATTTAGCTCACATATGAAACATAAAACATATCACTCTATTTTTAGCTACATTGTAACTTTTGATGAACTGCAATTCATTAAAATTAAGGGTATTGCAGTGAGTAAGTCTTTTTATTGTTGCAAGACTGTTCCAGCAGTTTTTTTTATAATGAACTAAAAGTTCATAGTACATAAAACCGCTAAGAATGTCTGCAGTGCTTGTGAGAAGAATATGGGAGAAGCAAAGATTTTACATTTAGAGAAAAAAACTGGACCGTTTATTGCTCAACTCTGACATTTTAAGCTTGGTTCCAGAAAGATGTTTCTAGATCTTTCTATGGTTTTTAATGGCATTAGGAACCATCTTCCCTTCCCTCAGGACATGTCTCTGCAAGCCATCCATCAGTGCTGAGCGCAGAGGGAATTCCTCCCATTGCAAAGCCCATGCTTTCCCTCTAAAATATTTTTTCCTCTTCCTGTTAGAGACAGAACAGGGTTTAGGAATTCTCTTCTTGTGATGTTTGTTTATTGTATTCAGACAACTGAAGAGGGAACTGTTACAGCTCCTGCTTGCTATTGTTTGCTCTTATGCCTTGTTTTAACTGGTACTGCTGGTATTATGGAATGAAGTTTTCAAATACCCTCCAGAGCATAACAAGATAGTTGTGTTTTCTGATGAATTGCTTTACAGAGAATGTATTTATGCATTTTACAGGATAGCAATTTGTATAGCACATAAAGCACATGTTTACTTGTGGGAATTGTGTGGTTTTGCTGTAATTATTAAAGCCTATTGATTGTCTTCCATTATGCTAATGTTTCCAAATTAAGCAATATGAAGCAATATTCTGCCATTCTGTATTTCAGAAGCCTTAGGGATATTATCTGCAACTTTTACTGCAAGTCTAGAGGCCTCTGTGAATAAAACTTATAATTCACTTCATTGTAAGTTTTTCTCCTGATTGTAATCAATGAACCTTATACCGTGGAATATAAACGAGGTGACAAAGGAGGAAATAACCCTTCTGAGGTAGGAAAAGGGTGATGGGGAAAGGCACAATGAGCATTCAGTTTACTTCTTAAACAAAAATACTTTTGCCCTTTCTTTTGAAGACTGGCTGCTTTCAGGTAACCATAAGCTGTTTGCAGCTATGACCACTTTAGAAGAGAAGAATAATTTTAATGATGAGTCATTATTGTAATTGCTTCAGCATTTCCTACACTAGTTAAGTTAGCTTATTTCTGGCCATGTAGTACTTTATTGGTTTTTGAAAAACTGTATCATCTGTTCAATTTGTGGAAAGCTATCAAAGGAGAATAGCTGAATGTAGGGATGGAAAAACTAAAAGATTTCTGGTAATTATTTCCAAGACTGGCTGCAGTCAAGTTGTCCTGATTTTACTTCTTGCATCTTACTTTAAAAATACAGACATATTCTCTCTTTATTTTCAGTCCTACAATTGTTTTTTGTGGGTTTTTGGTTTTTTTTTTGTGTTTTTTTGGGGGAGGAGGGGGTGGTGGTGTTAGGCAAATTCCTGCCACTCACCATCCCTGTTTTATGTGTTTGTATTTTATTCTTATACTTTTTATTATTTAATACATTCTCTTTTTTTTTCAATTGCTTCTTACTTGACTTCATTTCCTATCTTATGTTTCTGTACTTTTATTTGTTTCTTCTTTTCTTTTCTGAGTTTGTTCTCTTCCTTACTCTCCTTGCTATTTTATTTTATAGCTTCTTGTTATTCTCTTTTGATATCTTTTTCCCTTCCACTTTTGTGTACATTTCCCATTTTCTTTCATGTGGTAACTCTTATAAAAAAGAGAGAAGCAGAACTTGTGAGGTCACAGACATAATTATAAGATGAAAAGGTGGCTTTTCATTTCTGTGTGTCTCAAAGTCCTTAGCAAATTAATGAAATAGAAACATGGGGAGGGGGGGGTGTGTGTTACATATATGTGTTTTTAAATGAATGTGTAAACTCATGCACCACTATTTGTATATTGCTTTTGAAATGGGAAAGAATTATCTCAACTTCTTCAAGTAGTCAGAGGATCAGAAATAAATTTATTAGTAAATTTGTGGACATACAAGTCTGTAATTTCTCCCCCAGATATTCTCAAATAAGAAAAATAATGACAATATTTTTGCATTCTGAGCCCTTCTTAGCAAGAACTTTTAAAATGAGAATTTGCTGATATGTCAGGAAATAATTTTTGTTTTTTTTTTAATGAAGTGATCATCGGCACAGAGCAAAGTTTATACTCAGAATCCAGAGAATATCTAAGTAAGTCGTTTGTTCAGAAAATGTAGTATAGTACAAATGTATGAGTTGAGTTAGTTAAATAGCAGTTTCTCCCTTGATTTCTTCTGAGGTGGTATTTTTGGTCCTGTCTTTACATTGTTAAACAGATTTTATACATCATCCTTTTAGAGTGATTAATCTATTTGAACTCAAATGGTCTATCCCAGTCCAGTTCTAAGTGAGCTAGCTATGATAGAAAGATTCACCACCAAACTGAAAGTTAAAGGCTGAAGAATCATAGAGATGAACAAGAATGTTTTCGCTACATCTGTGGTAGTTAACTCACATGCCTAGGATAGGAGGCATGTTTCCCTTAGTTGCTTCTGTATTTGAGATGAAAAGATAGGCGCTTTCAGAAAGATTAAAACATAACAAAACCAAACAGGATAAAGAGCACTACCATGTATTGACAAGTTTTTGTGTTCCGACAGAGAAGAGCATAACCTGTAGCCAGAACCCTGTTCAGAATTTGCCTGGTTACAGAAAACTTTTGGTGCCTGGAAAACATCCTCACATTAAAGTGGATATACATAGGAACAGCTTAGGTACACGTAAATCTACACAAGACACAGGATTCAGGCAATAGCATGACTTACCCATTCCAGGAAAGGTTTAATGGCACCTGTTGCAAGGTAGCCACTGTGAAGAGCCATCACTCTGTTCAGTCCTATCTATGCTTTATGTTACAGAAATAACACTAGATTGCAGTGCTGCCTTTATGCTCTTCAGGCATACTGAGCTGAAAAAGCAAACACAAAAGGATAATTACTTTATCTTGGGTCCAGGTGCACCACAGGGTGCACACAGGGCCATCACCACCACAGCTAGGTCACTGTATTGTGCGGGTGTATCAGGCAGCTTTACAGAACCAACCTTTAGCAAAGGTTCTTTAACAAAGAACAGTAAATCTTAGGGGTTCTTTTATACCTACTTTTCCATCTTGATATAATTTTATCTAAAACATACATTCATACAATTTGGTAAGTTACATAACTTGTGGTTCTCTTATCCTACTGTGCACTTGGGTTAGGGCTACAATGTCAGTCTATGGGTTAGTATTAATCAGGGTTCTTACAGCTGTTTACCTTTTAGCTTAGTATTATTGATTAACTGCTAATACTTGCTAGCTGTATGCTTTGTTCTTCATTCAAATTGTTATTATATTTGCCATTAGGGATGTCTCTGTTTATAAGCAACTTAAAGAAGCAGATGCAAGTCTGCCTATGTGCCTGAGTTTTAACTTATTGCATATCATGCCCTACCAGGAGGGCAGGTCCTTACTTGCAGACCAATTCCTATTAAGCATGTTTTTAAGTGCTGAGTCATATTCATGCTAAATAGTTACATCAGCTAAGGCCTAATGGCTTGGTCTCAATGGATAAGCACTTCTGAACAGTGAAAGTTACTGTTTTTTTTGTAATAAATGAAAATGAATTTTCTGTTTCTCTGAGTCATTTCAGCAGACTCATTGCCTTTTACACTGCGTTATCGTGCACTGAGAAGGAGTAAAACAGCATGCAAAAAGGCTGATGTTTGTCTGCTTTGTAAAGGCACTGAGTGTCAATGATCCTAAGCTGTACTCCTTAGGAGGAAGTCTTAATAGAGGAAACAGACTTATGAGGACACTAGGTTTACTACCAAGCAGATAGACACATCGTGACTGTTGTTTATTTATTTATTTATTTATTTATTTATTTATTTATTTAAAGGGCACTTTCCATACTATTTGGGCAATGAGGGATAGTATTTTTTTATTTTTTTTTTTTTTAGTATAGGAGTATTTTTTTTTTAACAAATACAATGGCAGGATATGGGAGGCATGTATTGTAGATTTTCACTCAGCATATTAGGACAACAGTTGGGGTTTTTTTTTACTGTCATAGCATCATAGACTGGTTTGGGTTGGAATCAACCTTTTAAAAATCATCTTTCCTTAGATCAAGTTGCTTGGAGCTCCTGGTCATACAGCTGTCTTCTTGGTACCCACCCTAAATAGATCTTTCATATTTAAAAAGAAAGAATTTATGTTATCCTCTTATAATGATTAATTTGGAAATTTTGAAGATTTTCCTGGAAACTCTGGAGGATATGTTGGTATATTGCTAAAGAAGAAATTCAGAGAACACAAACACAATCCTTTTTAGTAGGGTTCTAATCCTGCACTAGTTGACTACACTTGCACAGCATCAATGTGTCAGATTCCACAGTCCGTGATAAGAATTCACAGACTAAACCTCCTGAAGAGGAAGGCATACACAAGCCCTGAGATTAAATAACCACTCGTATGTATGACAACTGGTAAGGACACCTTTTGGGCTGTAACTGACAATGACTGCGTAGAGTCTGTTTCAGTGCAAAGGTTATTGGATAACTTAAACCACTAATCAATATGTTTCAGACAGAGTACAGTAAGAAACAGTCTCTTGACCTGCATTTCACCATCTACTGGTGACTACATCTTGGTATAAATTCATGCTTCTGAGCATGGGCATTTCAGTTCACATGCAATTCTTTTTTTAGCTTACCAGAATCATGTCTGTTCTTTGACGATGCTAATGGGTTTGGTACCTACTAACCTACTGATGCAGTCAGTTGATGTGTTGTGTCTGAGTCCAGCATTAGATATGTAAATTGACTGACTCTCCAGACATGACCTCTGCTTTTAAGAAGCTGATGTTCACTAGAAAGAATCCTTAGAAAGGCTCCTTACAAATTTGCAGTCTTTGAACATAAAAGTTCCTTTCAAGTTAATAATTAAGCCATTTAAAAATAAAAAAGTAGGGTTCATTTGATCTAGCTTATTATACCTTCTAAGTATGATAGAGAGCCTTCAACAAAGTTTCTTAATTCAAAAGGTTATGGGTGTGAAGCAAAATAGTGCCATCTGGTTTAGAGGAGGAATTTGTGCAAGAGAATGCTCAGCCAGAACTACTCCAAAAAACTTACAACAAAAGATAGAGACTATATTAAATAAAATTAAACATTAAAAATAAATATTAAATATTGGGTTTAGAATTTCTTATGTAAAATCATACTTTCAAAATTAATAAACCAGATAGTTTTTCTGGTAAAATACAGTGGCACTATTCATTCTTTTCTCCCAAGATTTGCTAATGTTTCTGTAGAAATTGCAGAAGGACAAATATGAGGGTGAAAAAGAATTATTGTTTCAATATAAAAAATTATTTTTATGGGTTTGAAAAAAAAGACATTTTGGGAGAAGAGCTTATATAACTTTGTCAAATTCAGTTTGAATTTGCAGAATTTAAAAAGAATTGTTGACAGTTTTGATAAATGCAGATACAACATTTAAAAAAATGACCTTTGCATTACTTTGTTCACTGATTGCCTCCAAAGCATACAATATAATTTCATATCATCTTAAATGGGAAAAAATTGCAAAGTACTTTTAAAGTTCAGGTGTTAGAGCTAAAATCTTTGCTGGTCTTTTACTTAATAAAACTGTGCACTGTGCTTTAATATTTTCTCATTACAAGGACCAAAGGAAAAATCATTACTTTTATGATATGGAAGGAAATTTGGGAAGTATATAAATAGAGAAAATTTCCATATAATAACAACAAAGTCCCTAGAATTTATTCTTCAATTTTGTCTATAAACAAAGCCCTCAACTAGTAGTATTTTGGATCTGGTCAGAATATGATCGCGTAATGAGTATTAATGGGTATAGTAGACATTTAAAAAAACTCTTTTCAATCTCAGAAGTTTGAATAACCACATCTCTGAATGTATATGAACAGCTTATTCCATCTGTAAACTTCTGTTCATTGTCACTGACATTCACTGTAAAAAGGAGATTTTCATAATGTAGAAAGTTATGTTACTATAGTTGCTGTCACTAATATTATCTCTGGCATTAAAAAATAAACCTCTGTTTCCTGTATTCAATAAATGTAAAGGTCTTTGAACCAACTAACTACTGGTATTTAATTTTCAAAGGTAAAGTCAGACAATTTGTACTACCATAGTGCTTTTGAAGTAGGTTTTTTGGGAGAAACTAGTAAAATACTAAAAGACACTACAGATCTGCAGAACTGATGCTATAGACCTGACCCTTCTTCACTACCAAACTTCAGAGTATGTAAGATGAAATATTACATCTTACATAACAAAACCTGAATATTTACTGGAGCTGATATTAAGAAATGTTCATATAAACTATTTTAGAAATACACAGAGATTATTTTCATTAAATCTGCTTGAAGCAACTGCAGTTGAATTTTCTGACTGTAATGGAATATTATAAAGTTAGGTAAGATTAATTTTCTAAGAAATGTGTGATGTAGTGATATGGAGAAAACTCCAGGAACAAACTTGCCAAGAAAGTTTTCAAGCTGACAAGCAGGTATTCTTTATTGTGGCGCGGGGAGACACAGGGGGTAGCTCCTCCTAACGTGTGTCTCCCCATTGCCACACAAGCTGTCCTTTTATAGCCCCTGGGCATACATACATATTCATGAGGCTACGTATAGATTACATAATTTTCCGGAAATTTCCCCACATGCATAGAGAATTGTGGTGGTGGTCTCTGAGGGTCATTTACTTCTTCCAACAGTCTTCATCACTTCTGGCAGCCTTTGAAGCATGCACTGTAGATGCTCACACCAGTTTAATTGGTTCGTTAGCACCAGAGACATCATAATCCTCCTATCCTCCTACTTACCAGTTAGTTTAACTGTAGCCCATCCTGGACACCTGCGGTTCCCAGATACTCCTTATACCTGTGTCCTGTTCTTCTAGACTGTTTTTCTTAAACTATGTCACAACTATAACAATTTATCTTGTGAGAATTCTCAGTATGTTCTCTAGCTGTACTCTATTTTTTTTTCTCTATGTATCATGCACCTCAGTAATTTTGCACTGCTACTGTTACAAAGCCATCAAACTTAACATTACTTAAATCTAATTCTAAAGGTTTCTATATTACATTTTGTGATTTTGTGCCCCCTTGTCTCAGGAGTCAGATAAGTAGAGCTAGACATGATCAAAGGCATAAGCGTAGGTTATGTGATAGCCAATTTAAACCTGTGTCTAGTAGTGAGTCAATGCCATTGTGAAGATACCAAATGAGGGAAAAGCAGAACTGGTAGCAGTTACATGTGGAGGCATGATATATCTAGAGAGAATTGTCTTTTCCTCTTTTTTTTTTTTTTTTCCTGCTCAAATACATTCACCTGTTCAGCTTAAATATTTTTGGCATATATTTTATGAATGCAAATCCTTGCTATCACTCTTACCTACAAAGACAAAAAGACTCCTGTGATTGGTGAGAACTGTTTGATCAGTAAGACATCTACTTTACAAAATGGAAAAATATTTGAACTGATTTTTTTGTATCATACTCACATTTGCAATTTTAGTTCTTTTCATCAAGATTAAAGCTTGAATAAATTCTGAACCCAAGCAATTTGTAGAAAATGTTTTTATTTTACTTTGGAGCTCTGAGACAGGAAAAAGCAGGAATCCACTTTCTTTGAATACTTCAGGAGGAGGAACATTGGACACAGTTGCCTGTGTGATGTTGTCAGGGAAGCAAAGCCTCAGCATTTTTTTTCTTTTCTTTTCTCTCATTTTTTTCTATCATAAAGGTAGTTAAAACTTTACAGCTTCGAATTGTTTCCAGAGTGGAATTTTGTTTTGGGGAAATATGAATACAAGTCAGTCAGTTCCTTTAATTTGCAATAGTATAGTGCATTTACATAAAAAATATGTGCTCTTGGAAAGAGTTTATGTGCATGAATAATCTAAAACAACTCAAACCTTGCATCATAAGCAGCTTTTGACATTATGAATGTGCTTCCTTAGTGTTGTCTATACATCAAGGTTCTCCTAATTCCTCTATAGATAAGTCCAGTAATTGCCTGAAACCACAGCCTTCCTACAACCAAAGTAAAAGAAACTATCCTTTTACTGTATGTGAGGAGCTGCATTGCAACTTTCTATGTCACTACTGTAATTCTTTCCTAACAGTATATTTTCACTGTGCTTAATGATAATCCATGCTTCACATTATTGTTTCCATTTTCTCAGAAGAGCATCTGGAGACAGACATGTAATGGTATTACTCTGGTAATAATTGTGTTAAATAACTGCAGAAAAGGGATAGCACATGACTATTTATTATTATAATTCTCCTGCTATTGCACTCCAGTGAAGATCAGGGCTCAAGTCTGCTAAATAACAAGATACAAGAGCTTGACAGGTGAAAAAAAGGTTGCTATACCTAAAAGAATCATGAATAGGGTGATGATTTGAATATACTATATATTTTTTTTCCTTTTTTATTTTATGAATAGTTTTAGAATAAGTAATACATACAAAAAATAGAAAAAGCATGATGGAATGATGTCGTGGTTTAAACCCAGTCAGGCAACTTGTTCACTCACTCCCAGTGAGAGGTGCCGGGCTGACAACAATCGAGGTGTCGTCGTCCCCCCCCCCGGGTCTCCCCTTCCCCGCTCCCAGAGGAACAGGGAGGAGGATCAAAAGGGTGCAACTTGCAACTCCTACGGGTTGAGACAAGAACAGTCCAGCAACCAATGCACAACATAAATCACCACCGCTACCACCAACGACAACAGTGATAAGAGAAAATAACAAGGGAAGAGAATATGATACCACTCAGAAGGACACGGGCTTCTGGGTAACTCCCAGTTACCCCCCTCCCTGGGCATGATGTGCTGTGGTATGGAATACCTCTATGGCTAGCCTGGGTCAGGGGCCCCGTCTCTGCTTCCTCACAGCTTCCCCTCCTCCCTGGCAGAGCATGAGCCTCACAAAGTCCTTGGTCAGGGTAAACATCACTTAGCAACAACCGAAAACATCGGTATCACCAACACTGTTCCCAGGCTGGAAATCAAAACACAGCACTGCACCAGCTACCACAAAGAAGAAACATGACTGCTACTGCTGAACCCAGGACTATCCACCCCTTATTCCATACCATTCACGTCATGCTCAGATCCCACATTTTCAATACACCGTTGCTCTCACACATATATACATCCATATACATACAGACCAAGAGAAAAAGGTCATTTTCTTAGTGCATGGACCAATCCCTATAATGCGGCCGAGTCCATTCGGTCCATGATGTCAGGTTCCATCTCTTGTAACAATCTTTCAGGGCAGGAAAGGCTGTTTGCATTATTGGATCGTTGCCTGCTGATGCTGGTCGTTCCTTTACTGCGGAACTCATCTGGTTCTATCAAAGTTCATTCTCTGTCGAGATGATGGCTGGAGGGAAGTCAGGGCCAGTCGCTGGTGACCTGGAGACATCTAGTTGGTGGGCTATAAAAGTATTACACAGCAGGCAACAGCATACAATTGAGTTCACTGGCTGCTTTCCCCTAAAATCAAATCCCCTTGAGGTATACATCGGACTTCCCCATCTTCCCGCATTACCCACCAAGTATATCCAGGTCCCTGAGCAAAAGCAATCCCACGAGTGGGTTTGCCTTTACCTGAAGCAGGAATAACCCAGACTCTCTTCCCCAGCAAATTCTTCATATGCACCATGGGAACTTTGTCCCCCTCTACAATATGTAAAAGTTCTGACTGGGCTGGGCCAGCCCTGTTGGCAGATCCTCTGGTGTTGACCAACCAGGTGGCCTTTGGTAAGTGTGTATCCCAATGCTTGAAAGTTCCCCCACCCATTGCTCTCAGTGTAGTTTTTAACAGCCCATTGTACCGTTCGATTTTCCCAGAGGCTGGTGTATGGTAGGGGATGTGATATACCCACTCAATGCCATGCTCTTTGGCCCAAATATCTATAAGGTTATTCCGGAAATGAGTCCCATTGTCTGACTCCATTCTCTCTGGGGTGCCGTGTCGCCACAAAATCTGTTTCTCAAGGCCCAGGATAGTGTTCTGGGCAGCGGCATGGGGCACAGCGTATGTTTCCAGCCACCCGGTGGTTGCTTCCACCATGGTAAGCACATGGCGCTCGCCTTGGCGGGTTGGTGGCAGTGTGATATAGTCAATCTGCCAGGCCTCCCCATATTTATACTTCAACCATCGTCCTCCATACCAAAGAGGCTTTAACCGCTTGGCTTGTTTAATTGCAGCACATGTTTCAAACTCATGAATAACCTGGGCAATAGTGTCCATTGTTAAGTCCACCCCTCGATCACGAGCCCATCTATATCTTGCATCTCTGCCCTGATGGCCTGAAGTGTCATGAGCCCACCGGGCCAAAAATAATTCACCTTTATGTTGCCAATCTAAGTCCATCTGAGCCACTTCAATCTTAGCCGCTTTATCCACTTGTTGGTTGTTCTGGTGTTCCTCAGTGGCCCGACTCTTGGGTACATGGGCATCTACATGACGTACCTTCACCACCAGGTTCTGCACCTCGGCAGCAATATCTTTCTGTGTGTAATTGCTAAGCACTTCTATTATATACCTCCCAAAGTATAAAGGTGGTGACCACACTGGGAGCATAAGCCAGATCAGTTTCATGATCAGTGATTCTATTGTATTACAAGTCATTACCATAAAGTACAATGAGACAAAAACCTTAGCCCAAGCCCCACACTTGAAAAACACTAATACAGCAAATACCGGATGGAAGTAAGGTATGATATACAGAAACTGTGAGATCAAGAGGAACAACCTTGAGAGCCAATAAATCAGCATTGTGACGAGTGACTATTAAGCCAGTCAGATCTGTAATTATCTCAACCCCTCGTGCCCCACGTTGGGCGCCAAAAAAGAACTGTCGTGGTTTAAACCCAGTCAGGCAACTTGTTTAGAGAGCAACAAAATTATATAAGAAGAAAAATATGTGAGAAGGAAAAAGGGAGAAAAAGTAGGAGCTTGGGCAAAAAGGATGTTCTGGAGCCACTGTTCAAGATTTACAGTCTATGGTACATCAGAGGGAATAACATTGCCTAATAACATCCTGGTAACTGCAAAAGTAATCTGTGCAGGTGCTTCTGCAGGCTGCACTCTGCAGCTGATCCCCCTAAGAGTACCTTTCCCAGTAGATTAAAAAAAAAAAAAGCATTATCCTGCTACAGAAAACAGGCTCATAATATTAAAATGCTTATTATGACACTATCAACATGCTTTCTACTTTAAGCCCTTGAAAAGCAAATCTAGCATAAAGTCTTGCTTTAATTTGCATGCAGAAGGCATTTCTTTATGCACAGATTCTGGGAGCTGTTGCTCCTGAGAAGGTGGTGCAGCATTTCAGCGCCGGGGTTCTGGGTCAGGCAGATGTGTTGCATTACAGGAATGCTGGGACATTTGGAGCAAGGAAAGAGGAGGAAATGGAAGACAAAGGAGTGAGAGAGGGACAAAGAGAGAGAGAGTAAGCAGGGGATACTTATCAAGGCTGATAAAGCACACCTGCTTTATCGGGGAAAACTGCTGCCCAGCTCCTCTCAGGAGATCACAGAGGGCTTGCTCTGAGGAAAGTGCAGTGTCTCTGGGGTTTGTTGCTTTTGTTAGTTGGTGAAATAAGTCTGAGTTGCTTTAGAGAGAGGTGGTTTTTTTGTTGTTGTTTTTTTTTTTAAATGAGATTGGCTACATTCTGAAAGCAAATGAAGCACAGTGCTAGCCTTATCTAGTAAAACATGATAAAATTACAAATTGTTATGATTTGTGGAGATAGCTGCAAAATTGAGAAGCAGCTGAACTGCTAGAGAAGAAAAATTTGAGATAAATTTGGAAGAAGAATTTAAAGAAAGATGTAGATAGTACCATAGTCTGCTAATGAGGAAATAACAAGAGTAAGTATTTATGACTGAGGGGAAAACCTTAGTAAGCCTAGGTGATCCTTCTCTAAATTTAGACATCAAAAACTGCCAGGGCTGTATCTTGTGACAAAGCAGAAAATGGTGTAGTAGCAGCAGGGCACTTGGAATGTGTGTAGCAGAAGACTGAAGAGAGCCTGGCTGATTCTGGAACTAGGTAGGTGTGGGCCTGGGTGATGAATCCAATTGCTTGAAAACACTTGAAAAAAGAAGCTGATGCTACGATGAGTTAACTGAAGTGGTCCCATCTCTTGTTTTGTATGACTTAGTATACAAAATCTGGAAGGTTTGCATCCTTATTTTATCCCATGTCCCCCCACTCGCCCTGCCAGAGGGGAAGACGTTGCCTGACAGAAGTATAGAAAATCTTTACAAAAAGATGAGTATGCTGGCAAGTAAGGTACACCAAGTACAAATGGCTGAAGACAGGAGCAGTCTTAACAGCTGCTTAGCTGTGCTTAGTGTGAAGCACGTGATGGAGATTTACACTGAAATGCTGGTCATGGTAAAGAGGGGAAGTCAGTGTGGGGATGAAGGTGAGGTGCTATAAAGTTGTCCTGCAAGCCTATTCTGGTAAACTAACATGCATCTTGTGAATAACAAGGTAACTGGATGGGGCTTTGAGCAGCCTGGTCTAGTGGAAGGTGTTCCTACTCATGGCACGGGGGTGGAACTAGGTGACCTTTAAGGTCCCTTGCCACCCAAACCATTCTATAACTCTAAACAAGAGCTACCAGTAGTAGATAGCTGCTGGGTTGGTTACAGAATAGAGAGTAAAGGCCTTCTGCAACTTCTGCTGGGCAGTATTCTGTGCAGTGCAATTATATAATACTGCTGTGCAGTATTCTTAAATTAATAAGTGTAGCTGTGAATGAGTGATTACAGGAGTCCTTCTCAGGATGGGCAGCTCTGTGGAACAGTTCCCCTGTACTGATACTGCAAGCTCTGAGCCTTAATAGGTACATAAAGAAAAGCCTTGCTCCTATTGCATGCTTCTTCAAGTGTTATTCCTAGCATGCTGTCTTTCAGTCCTGTACTGCATTACGCTGTGCCCTGTAACATTTGCCATTCTTTCCCACTAAAGTCTAATCTCATCCTTCTTCTGTCCCATTCCTTAACTCTTTCTTTCCTGTTTTGTTTTTTTTTTATAGTTTTCTTTTTGAGCATATTCTTGTCTCACCATTCTTTTTTGCTTCAACCTCTCCATTCAATTTCCTCTTTGTGTCATTTTCTTTCTAGTTCTGTTTCCCTGCATCTCCTCTTGTTCTCTTAACTCATTCTGCTTTCATGACATATCTCTTTAGGAGAGTTTGTTAAGGTAAGAAGAAAAATAACTAAATACTTCTAGACTTCTGAAGGTCTTCCCTCTAATTAGCAACAAACCAGTTGTACTTGCTGAATCAAATTGCCAAACCATGTTTACTCCTGTGACTTGTTTGTAATTTACTTACATATGAAATGTTAGTCTGGTTCACAACATAGTTGAGCCTAAGAAAAGACATCTGTGTAAAAGAAGTTTTCAAGAAGCCAGTATTTCTAACATTGAATGATTTGGGGTTTTTTTTTGTTTGTTGTTTTTTGTTGTTTTGTTTTTTTTGTGGGCACAATTCCTAACTGCAGGTGTCCATATGGATGCTGCAGAATAATCTGATGCCCCAGTCTGGTAGAATCCACTTGGCTAGCAAGTATTTGTCTGGTGGGAGGGAAGTTGAAATATGGGGGAAAAGCCTGCGAGTGTAAATTGGAAAGCTAACTGTAAATGGAATTCTTTTTTTTTTTTTTTTTTGAAAGGCAACTTCATTGACAAAATCAGAGTAGATATCAATTCCCTGGTATGTCTGTGGTTTTAGAAGTTATTAAAACAACTGGCAACCATAGAAAGTTGGGCTACTCCAATTAGTCCTTCCTTGTGAGAAAGACTCCCTTTTAAAGAAGGCATGGGGACACTTCTGGAAATGTCAGATGCATGAGAAGTGAAAGAGAAATTTCTTTATGTCTTCTTTTTTGATGCTTTTAAAAGACAAACTTTCTTCTTCTCACTCCCATTTCCTGATAATTACCACAAACTGTAACGCTGCTTCTTGTAATGCTATTTTAAATGACACTAGATCTTTAACCTATACAGTGTCGTGGTTTAAACCCAGTCAGGTAACTTGTTCACTCACTCCCAGTGAGTGGTGCCGAGCTGACAACAATCGAGGTCCGTGTTCAACCCCCCCCCCTCCCCGGGGTTCTCCCCTTCCCCACTCCCAGAGGAACGGGGAGGAGGATCGAAAAAAGTGCAACTCCCACGGGTTGAGACAAGAACAGTCCAGCAACCAGTGTACACAAATCACCACCGCTACTATCAACTACAACAATGATAAGGGAAAATAACAAGGGAAGAGAATACGATACCACCGGCCAAGAAAATGAGTTCCACCCGGAAGCCTGTGTCCTTCCGGGTAACTCCCTGTCACCCCCCACCCTGGCCATGACGTGCTGTGGTATGGAATACCTCCCTGGCTAGCCTGGGTCAGGCGCCCCCGGTCTCTGCTTCCTCCCGGCTTCCCCTCCTCCCTGGCAGAGCATGAGTCTCACAAAGTCCTTGGTCAGGGTAAACATCACTTAACAACAACTGAAAACATTGGCTTCACCAACACTGTTCTCAGGCTGGAAGTCAAAACACAGCACTGCACCAGCTAACACAAAGGAAAAAAAACAAAACATGACTGCTACTGCTGAACCCAGGACATTATCCACCCCTTATTCCATACCATTCACGTCATGCTCAGATCCCACAGTTTCAATACACCATCTCTCTCCCATATATATACATCCATATACATACAGACCAAGAGGAAAAGATCATTTTCTTAGTGCATGGACCAATCCCTATAATGCTGCCGAGTCCATTCAGTCCATGATGTTCAAAGTTCATTCTCTGTTGGGATGATGGCTGGAGGGAAGTCAGGGCCAGTCGCTGGTGACCTGGAGACATCTAGTTGATGGGCTATAAAAGCATTACACAGCAGGCAACAGCATACAATTGAGTTCACTGGCTGCTTTCCCCTAAAATCAAATCCCCTTGAGGTATACATCGGACTTCCCCATCTTCCTGCATTACCCACCAAGTATATCCAGGTCCCTGAGCAAAAGCAATCCCACGAGTGGGTTTGCCTTTACCTAAAGCAGGAATTACCCAGACTGTCTTCCCCAGCAAATTCTTCATATGCACCACGGGAACTTTGTCCCCCTCTATGATATGTAAAAGTTCTGACTGGGCTGGGCCAGCCCTGTTGGCAGATCCTCTGGTGTTGACCAACCAGGTGGCCTTTGGTAAATGTGTATCCCAATGCTTGAAAGTTCCCCCACCCATTGCTCTCAGTGTAGTTTTTAACAGCCCATTGTACCGTTCGATTTTCCCAGAGGCTGGTGCATGGTAGGGGATGTGATATACCCACTCAATGCCATGGTCTTTGGCCCAAATATCTATAAGGTTATTCCGGAAATGAGTCCCATTGTCTGACTCCATTCTCTCTGGGGTGCCGTGTCACCACCAAATCTGTTTCTCAAGGCCCAGGATAGTGTTCCGGGCAGTGGCATGGGGCACAGCGTATGTTTCCAGCCACCCGGTGGTTGCTTCCACCATGGTAAGTGGTGGCAGTGTGATATAGTCAATCTGCCAGGCCTCCCCATATTTATACTTCAACCATCGTCCTCCATACCAAAGAGGCTTTAACCGCTTGGCTTGTTTAATTGCAGCACATGTTTCACACTCATGAATAACCTGGGCAATAGTGTCCATTGTTAAGTCCACCCCTCGGTCACGGGCCCATCTATATCTTGCATCTCTGCCCTGATGGCCTGAAGTGTCATGGGCCCACCAGGCCAAAGATAATTCACCTTTATGTTGCCAATCTAAGTCCATCTGAGCCACTTCAATCTTAGCCGCTTTATCCACTTGTTGGTTGTTCTGGTGTTCCTCAGTGGCCCGACTCTTGGGTACATGGGCATCTACATGACGTACCTTCACCACCAGGTTCTGCACCCTGGCAGCAATATCTTTCCACAGTGCAGCAGCCCAGATGGGTTTACCTCTGCGTTGTCAGTTGCTCTGCTTCCATTGCTTCAACCACCCCCACAGGGCATTTGCCACCATCCATGAGTCAGTATAGAGATAAAGTACTGGCCACTTTTCTCGTTCAGCAATGTCCAGGGCCAGCTGGATGGCTTTCACCTCGGCAAACTGACTCAATTCACCCTCTCCTTCAGCAGTTTCTGCAACTTGTCGTCCAGGACTCCATACAGCTGCCTTCCATCTCCGATGCTTTCCCACAATACGGCAAGAGCCATCAGTAAACAAGGCATACTGCTTTTCACTTTCTGACAGTTTATTATATGGTGGGGCCTCTTCAGCACGCACCACCTCCTCCTCTGGTGACATTCCAAAATCTTTGCCCTCTGGCCAGTCCATGATGACTTCTAGAATTCCTGGACGACTGAGATTTCCTATTCGAGTTCGTTGTGTAATTAGTGCAGCCCATTTACTCCATGTAGCATCAGTTGCATGATGTGTAGAGGAGACCCTGCCTTTGAACATCCAGCCCAGCACGGGCAGCCGGGGTGCCAGGAGGAGCTGTGCTTCAGTGCCAATCACTTCCGAAGCAGCTCGAACCCCTTCATAGGCTGCCAGTATCTCTTTCTCAGTTGGGGTATAGCTGGCCTCAGATCCTTTATATCCCCGACTCCAAAAGCCGAGGGGTCGACCTCGAGTCTCCCCTGGAGCTTTCTGCCAGAGGCTCCAGGTAGGACCGTTCTCCCCAGCTGCAGTGTACAGTACATTTTTTACATCTGCCCCGGTCTGAACTGGTCCAAGGGATCGAAAAAAGTGCAACTCCCACGGGTTGAGACAAGAACAGTCCAGCAACCAATGTACACAAATCACCACCGCTACAATCAGCTAAAACAATGATAAGGGAAAATAACAAGGGAAGAGAATACGATACCACCGGCCAAGAAAACGAGTTCCACCCGGAAGCCTGTGTCCTTCCGGGTAACTCCCAGTCACCCCCCACCCTGGCCATGACGTGCTGTGGTACGGAATACCTCCTTGGCTAGCCTGGGTCAGGCGCCCCCGGTCTCTGCTTCCTCCTGGCTTCCCCTCCTCCCTGGCAGAGCATGAGCTTCACAAAGTCCTTGGTCAGGGTAAACATCACTTAGCAACAACTGAAAACATCGACTTCACCAACACTGTTCTCAGGCTGGAAGTCAAAACACAGCACTGCACCAGCTAACACAAAGGAAAAAAAAAACAAAACATGACTGCTACTGCTGAACCCAGGACAACAGAAAAAGCTTTTTTTCAGAATTATTATTGAATCATCGATACCGTCTAAGCTTTTTTAAAGAAGTTTTGTGTTTGGTTATGATTTTTTTTTTTGTTTTGTTTTGTTTTGTTTTTTTAACACATCTATTGCACTGTACTGGGTTAGTGTGCCAAGGTTTTGGTAGTAGGGGAGGGCTACAGGGGTGGCCTCTGAGAAGCTTCTAGAAATTCTTCTGTCTGATAGAGCCAATGCCAGATGGCTCTAAGATGGACCCCCTGGTGGCCTTGCCTTGCAGTCCATGGAGGTTAATGGTGGAGCAGATCTCTACCTGCCCATGGGGGACACCACACCAGAGCAAGGAGATGCCTGAAGTAGGCTATGACCCTGTGGGAAACCCACACTGGAGCAGGCTCCTGGCAGGTTCTGTGGCCCTGTGGAGAAAGGAGCCCAGGCTGGAGCAGGTTTGCTGGCAGGGCTTGTGACCCTGCAGGCATCCCACGCTGGAGCAGCCTGTTCCTGAAGGATGCACCTCACGAAGGGACGTGCACTGGAGCAGTCTGTGAAGAGCTGCAGCCTTTGGGAAGGACTGGCATTGGAGCAATTTGTGAGGGACTGCCTCCTGTGTGAGGGAGCAGGGGAAGAGTGTGAGGAGTCCTCCCATGAGGAGGACGGAGCAGGAGGGCCAACATGGGATAAACTGACCACAACCCCCATTCCCCATCCGCCTGCGCTGCTGGGGGGAGGAGAGAATTCAGGAGTGAAATTTGCCTGGGTAGAAGGGAGGGGTGAGGGGAAGGTGGTTTTAAGATTTGGTTTTATTTCTCATTATTCTGCTCTGATTTGGTTGGTAATAAATTAAACTGATTTCCCCAAGTCAAGGTTGTTTTGCTGTGATGGTAACTGGTGAGTGATCTCTCCCTGCCCTTATGGAGTACATTTTTTTCTCCCCTGTCCAGCTGAGGAGGAGAGTGATGGGCTTTGATGGGCACCTGGTTTCCAGCTGGGGTCAACCCATCACATGCACTTTAATGGCTGCTTAGTTTAGGACTGAACAAGTTCTTTTCACTTGCAGTCCTTGAAGTCTTGCGGTCCTCTGAGGGCTCTCCCCCTCTGGAAAGGATTATTGGTGGAAATTTGAAAATCCAACAAAAATAAGCAATAGGTTTGGTCCTGACTGTAGGTCATTTACTCTCAATATCAGATGGGTAGACAGCAGATATGATTTAGGGGAGAGGGAGATAAAAGTAGTGGGGGCACAATGTGCTGCAGTTACAGTATGTTTAGTAGTACAGATGGCTTCAGGATGTTATTTGTACCAGGTTCTAAAAAATAAAAACCCAACACAGGGTAAGGATGCTGATACTGTTCAGTGGAAGCTAGTGCTGGCATCTGAGCCAGTGGAGGCCTGAGTTTCTGCATCTTGATGATTCTGTGCAGTGTAGCATGGTATGATTGTATTGCATAATGATAATATATCTGCCTTACTGATGTGATGGGTATGCAGCAATGTAAGCCTTGCCCCTGAAATGTAAGATTTGTTAGGTCAGATGCAACTGTATACTGAGATTTCTATGATAAAATAAAACTTTTGAGTTAGTAATCTCATTTCTCTGCAGTGCTCTGTGTTGTATTGAGGACGTGCTTTGGTTCCAAACCTTTTTTCTATGTAATGTTTAGCTTCAAAAATCATGTGTGTCATATTCTGTTGTTGGTTTTTTTTTTATTTTATTTTATTTTATTCCTATTTAGTTGTTTCCCTTCACCAGTGTGGGTATTTTAAGAAATATACAAGTATTTCTATGTAGTCAGTTCAGCTTCTCACTATCTGTATGTTTTAGCTTTTCTGAATAAATTAACAGTGACTGAGGGACTGTATTAAATGACTAGATGTGAAATACGACTGAAGCATAAATGGGGCCTGTACTGAGTCAGGAGTAGAGTGAAGTTTTCCTTTCAGTGTCCTATTGTGCAGGGACATACCTTTGTTCATATAAATGTTATAAACTGCCTATGTGTAATAAAAAAGTTTCACCTCTTTATGATTCACCGTATAAAAGATAATTTCTATAAGACTCTTTTGCTGACATGCTTTTATTACTGCTTTTTACATTTTTTTCATCTTTAAATTGTTCCTTAAAGCAGTAATTTTTTTCTGCCTTTGTACTTAAGTGTGTTCATACAGTTGTCATGAGAGGTTATAAAGGTATCAGCTATCTCTTAAACATTTAAGTGCTTTAATTAACCATTAATTAGCAGCTTTAACTTGATATGATTGTACTTATTCTGTATGATTTTGTGTGTAGGTTTTTATGTCCACAAGTTGAAGACCGGATATGTCAAATAGTTTGATACCTTAGATACCTTGCAGCAACCTAGCAAGGACCTTGTACCTTGGTGTCTTAAGCCCCTGTCAGCCCTTTAACCAGTCACTTGCAGACACTCCTTAGTGCTCTTGTATCATTGGTGGCAGCTCTCTGCTTAGCTCATGAAGCTGAAAGAGGCGCCCTGTGTAGCACTAGTACATTTGACCTGAAATGGAAGATGTGCTTGACAGGTGAAAAGTGTTTCGATGTGCCCACTTGCTGTAGTCTGCAGATTTACAGCTGCCCTAGGTGGGGAAAGTCTTGCTGTTCAAGTGGTTTAACTCTAGGCATGTTACTATAAAATTAAAGTACTTTTTAAATCATGGTCCAAGTAGACAAGTTATCTTATGATATGTCCAATCAAGAAATGGTTTTGATATAGTCAAGCTGAAGTTCCTCTGGAAGAGTAGCACAGCTCTCGTCTCCAGAAGTCCTACTTTACTTTCCCTTTTGGGCAAGGGGCAGAGAGCGGTTTGAGCCAGTGTTCCTATTCAGGCTGCCCAAATCTCATGGACAGGTTCAGTCTTTCAGTTTACGTTTTGTCTTTATATTGGTTTCTTCCATGAAAATAGTCTGGCCATTTAATTAACTAAACATTGCTATGCTCTCACTAAATGTGTATATCTCTTTTGGAGCTGTGCTATTGACTCTACATGGCTTACCAGTAGAATAGCTCCTTGCTGCATCTCTACTAGCAAGCTGCAAGCCTTAAGTTGCACTTTGCTCATGCACACCTCAGTGGGAAATGCAATTTGTGATATAGAGGGACAAAAAGAATAAATGTAGCTCATTACTAACTAGATATGTTGATAATTTGTTGCTTTGGAATACCTCATCTCCAACGTCTTCTTTAAAGCAGACAGACCTTCAATAATGCACAGCTTCCATCATGATTAGTTGTGAAAAGCAAGTATTTTGGAGGATATGGATTGTAAAACTGGAAGTAAATTTTTATAGTTCAGCCTCTAATTTTATGTGGCTTGGTTTGCTGTAACTGATGATAATTGGTGTTTTCAGTTCTTGGAAAAAAACATACAACTGCATGTGAACTTCAGTTTTTTGGTGATGTTGTTTTTATGGTTGCAAATTATAGAGATTAATTAGACAGATTTGTTGCATTGTAAGATGTGCACAGTGTAGATTATGATTTGGTATAAAAAGAACAAATTTCAGCTCTGAAGTTCAGTATCTGGCTTTGTTTTAAATCTTGCCCACATCTTATTTGTGTATACAATTTTTTGGTTATGCTTTTACCTTGCCTTTTACCTGAGCCAAAATTGTAAACATCCACCCATACCTTCCTATTTAATAAAAGAGAAAAAAAAGAAAACACAAGGAACAAAATGTGCTGATAACTAGCTTTTAGCTTTAAACAGAAAGATCTATAAAATGTGTGGAAAATAATTCAGACAATGAAGTAAATAGAGCATTTCTACTTCAACAGATTTTGATATCCTTAGCCTAGCAACAAACTTTTTTGAGTGTGTTATTCTATTTTTGTTCTAAAAGTGGAAAGGAAAAAATGTTATATTTACAGTCAACATTGTGAAGCATTAGCAATTACTGCAAGGTGAAAAATAAAAGAAAAATACAGCCAGCCTTATGATTCACCAATCTTAAACACAGCAGCTTAGAAAACAGTTTATAGGAGTGATCTAGGTATTTTTTTTTTAACCTCAGATGTATTGTTAAATCATGCGTACGCAATGTAAAAACTTATATTTACTGTGATTCCATAATCTATGTGCAGAGCTTCGTGTTTCCTAGTTTTTATTGTAGCTAAGTTTAGTTTTGTTCCTCTGGTTGCAGGATGATTTCTTCACTTGGCTACATATAAGATGAGCTTTCTGCCTCTGAAGTTAAGATTAAGTATCTTAAAAACATGCACTTCTTCATTTAATACTGTTCTTGCTTTGTGTGACAGGAAGAATAGAAGTCCAAAGTTCTGCTGGTCTAAACTTGGCTGCAGCCTTTTATCCAGACCTCTCTTAGTGTAATTTACATTGTTCCCCATTTTGATCTGGAGGCCAGATAAAATGAAATATGGAATTCTATCTAAATTTGTTTTGATATGACTGAAAATATGGTGTTTCTGTTGCAGGATAATTATGCCTCGCCTTTTGTATTAAATCTCATCTTTTATGTTACATGAAGTATGTAACACACTGATAGAGTTTACAATGAAATATAATTCCATTTAAATGATCTTAAAAACTTGTATGTGAGGGGGAAATAGAACAAAAATTGAAACTAAGGTGTTTTATTGGGTGTGAACACATTTACTTGGAAAGATCATTTTAGTCTAGAGTGACAGTGTGTATCCTTATATTGCTTCTATAATTTTAGGATCTCAATAGCTGAGGGCACATAGACAGGAATTTTTCATGCTACTACGGCATTGAAGGAGTCGCATTAACAATTCAGAAACACTTTATGTATTAAAACAGTTAAATGTGCACTTCACTACTTTCATGGATCTTAAAGGCCTGACTTTGTCCATGTATAATGCAATTCCTGTTGTTTGCTATTTCAGTTACTAGAAATTGGTGTTTCTATACAAGCAAGGGAAAATACAAGTAGGATTACCTATAAAATAAACAAATTATGCAAAATGCATTTCAGTTTGGTTTTCTGTTACTTTCTGCTGTAGCAATGCTCCCTTTTATGTCAAAATTGGAATATAACAATATAAGAGAACCTAATTTTTGCACTATTTAGTCACTGACTGTAGATATATAAAGAACTGGTATTGGTAATGTGATCAGATTTGTATTTTTCTCAGATCTGTTTGATAAGTCTGATAAGTGATAAACTGCATAAGCTATCATCTTGGTTTCAATGATTTAAAAAGTCAGCAGAGTTGTGTCCTATGCATATCTTTATTATCTAGTCCTAATCCTGGAATTTTACTTTTCCCGTAATAAGCAAATGTGCTCTTATTGTAATTTGTGTCTGCTGCTGGAGTACTAGAATGAGTTAGAGCTTGTTTTTCATTTCATTAGGTTTTTATTTGTGCATGTTGTGAGATATTTTCTATAGTCCCAAGGCAGCATTTCTTAGCTCGTTCTATGGCAGTGTCACTATTAAGACATAATTTCCACTTGTCCTGCATTTGTGATTCTTAATTCATAGGGGATGGAGAAACATAGACCTTATTGTGGGCATATTTCTTATTTATGGTATGAAAAGGTTCTTATTAGCTGTTGCATTTCAGAGTTTATTCTATATTAAATTAACATATTCATGTTGGTTTGACTTCTTAACAGGCAATAACTTTCATCTCTAACTTCACGCTTTCATTGTGAACATAGATTCTACAGCAAGGAAGTAACAGTAAGTGTTTGTGTATAACTTTTTTTTAATGAAGTTTTTTGTAAGTTTTGTACTCTAAATGCGTTCTGGAAATCCATTATTGCTGCCAGCTATGGCCAATGCTGAAATGCTGCAAGTAGGTTCTCAGTGGATCTGATGGTTCTTGTTCAGAAATGTTTAGTTACCTTTCACAAGAAAAAAAAAGCAACAAAAAAACGAATCTGAGTAAAGGCCACCATCTCAGTTGGCTATATTTCTCAGTGCTTTCACTTAGACGTAGAGTATGGTTACAAACCAATTTTCTTATAATTTTACTTATAATTTTACATCTTCAAAACTGAAAGTTGAAAGTTATGTTTTTGTAAGGAATTTTACTCCTTTCCTGGACAACAGGAACCTGGAAAGTAGAAAGTTGTTATATATTAAAAGGAGAATGAGCGTTAGTGTTCTGAAAGACTAAACAAAGGTGCGAAACTGTTTCATGATAAGCTATTTCCAGGTTATTACATTTGAGTTTTGCAGCCAGGGTTAGAAATAACACTGGGCACGTATCCTCAACCATAGTTTTAGTAAGTCTTGTCTTTAATGAAGACACTACTCTTAATAACTTTGAGGAGTCTTCATGCAAAACAATGCAGTGTGAAATTACTAAGCACATTAATACTTTATATCCTTTGTAAATTAATTTTAAACACAGACCTGTTCTACGATTTAATATAAAAATAAATGCATACCAGTGGCTGTGTTTATCACCAAGGGATTGATTTGGGAAGCTTATATCTTTTATTAGCTTCCAGTTTGGCTTTGGTTTTCATTAGACATTGAAGAAGGATTGTGGGAGGGAGACAGGCAGTCTTGTACTGAGAAGCAGAGTTCGATGCTGCTAAAGGATGTTCTTGGCCTCAGGACATCATAGCTTGGGGCAATGTCTGCGCAAGGTCATAAGAATTAAGCCCTGTAGTATTTGGAGAGGTGAGTAACAATGTGTCATTACAAAACTATTTTTGATTATTTGTTTTTGAACTTAATGTTAAGTCTCTACCTCTTCCTAAACACATCTTTACCTGTGAGTAAAGACAATTATGCTAATCTTGCACCTCCACAAGTCATGGTACACACAGAAATGAGCTTTAATTTGGAACATGTGAAAGTCTTGGGCAGATGTAGGATACGACATCTTAAGAAATGTTTTATAACCTTTCCTATGTCAATTTCTTTTTGAAAGGTTTTCTGTAGAGCTTTTTTATTTCTAGTAGCCTGTTTCTGTTGTACTTGAAAGCAACAGAAATGTTGAAGGATTCTGTATAAATATGTAGATAAATGCAAACTGCATCTTTTCTGATCAAACGTTTAAACTTGCTTCTTGACGGCAGTGTGGTCTGTGTATGGGGAAGAATCGTCTGTTTCACAAAATATGATTGTTTTTATTTTCTCTTAAACATGCTGAGGGTGCTCAGGTTTCGTTGTGGTCTGGGCTTTGTTTGTTTTTAAATTTTTGCAGTTGAAATGGGATTGGGGTGGGTGGGGGCACAAAACCTATGATGACTGTGTTTGCTAAGCAGTTGAGTCTCTTCTGAAGAAAACCAGGGACTTGGGGAAAATTCAATAGGAAGAATTGGTCTTTCATTTTAGAGCTTTGTCCTTGATACCAGCTTTCATTTTTAACTGGACTATCTTTGTGTCCCCACATGCTATGATGTTATTGAGCTAAGGCGTGTCACTTGCCTCTCAAGCAGTGAAGAAATGTCAAAGAACATATCTGCTAGATGTAGAGATATTATCTTCCAACATAGAGTAAAAATATTAAGGGCCTCAGGAGTTGCTTAAAGAGGCAATATTTGATCTTGGATAGAAAGATCTCTTTTCTGCTTAATCACTTGGATAAAAAGGGAAGAATGCATTGCTTTCCTAAACGTAATACTTAAATGTACTTGCTTTCACTAGGAAAGAAATTTGCTGTTTTGTTGGTTTTGGTGTTTTGGTGATTGCTTTTTGGTTTTGGTTTTTTTGTTTGGTTTGTTTTTTTTTTGTTGTTGTTGTTGTTGCTGTTTTTTGTTTTTATTTGTTTTTATTTTTTTTCATATATTCTAATGCCCAGTAAGTAGACCAAAGTATCCCAAATTAAGGGGGTAGAGGCCCAAGCATAGTTTATCCTGAATGCACAGCTATTCTAATCCATGTTATTTAAAATGACACTTTGAGGAGTGCTTCACTGACTGCTGATAACTTCTATTTGTTTTCTGTGTTCAACTGTATTTTTTGCTTGTGTAGAAATACCCTATGACTTGAAGGAGACACAAAACAGCAGGGAGCCCATTATATGGCATCCTCTTTAGATTACTGTTCTTCTGCATACTCATTGTTCACTGGAGAAAGCTGATTACTAGAAGGGTTATTTTTAGTACATTACACAATACTGTGAATAGGTAATTTTGATTGAATTAGTAGCCTTATATTCAAATATGAAGGAAAAGCCATAGATTATACTGTAATCAAAGTCTCTAAAATCCAGAGACTTCAGATGCGTTCTTGGAAGTTTTATCAGCGGGAGTCTCATATTAAAAAAAAAAGTTTTAAATATTTGAATAGGTGAATTCATTGTATCCCCTGGAAAGGGAAACATGAAATGACAAAATTTGGATACAAATGTCAGAAAAAGGATACCAGCCACTACTACAGCATTATGTTAGTAAAATTAATCATGTCTACTTTATTATTACTTCTTGTAGCTTCTGCCTGTTCTGATCTTTCAGATGGCTGTTACTACTTTTGTTTCTATGTACACCTGCCAGTTCTGTTTATGTGGGATCGTTGTTTTTTCTCTCTGGTGATTTGGTAAAGTATGGAAAGAGTTCTCCCCCATTCTCAGCTCATCCTGAATCAGATGGGGGAAGAAGGAATTCTCATGGGAGTTTTTGTTCCTTTTTTTTGGCAGTGCAGATTTGATGCGAGTAAGAAATTGCAAAGGTTGTTATTTCAAGGATGTAGGGCTAACATTTGTGAAAATCAGTGTTCACATGGATGTATTTGTTTTTACATATCTAAAATATTAGGAAACTGGTTAATCCAATAGTTTGTTTTTACAAAATTCCTTTTTCCTCTGTCTTTCAGAGTAACTCATCTATTTTGTGCTTGCACAGTTCAAAAGCCTGTTGTTACAGGTAGGCCTAGAATGCAGAAATCCAGGTCCTTAAAAAGAACACTGCTATATTTAAATACAAACTATCTAGATTTGAGACATCACCTCTATTCTGCTTTTAGATGTAGAATAATTAGTGTACTGCAGTTCACATAGATGACTTTTTTTTTTCCAGTTTTTCTTTACAAGAGGCTGTCATGTTATTCAACCAGATGAGCTCTGGGAAAAGGGAGTGATGCATGTGAATTTGGGGATTTTAGCTTTTTTTTGCATAAAGGAAGCATTGTTAGCATGGAATCAAAATGATGATAGTCTGTGAGACATGCTTTCAAGGGTTACTTTTACAAATGAGGGTCATAACTAAAAGCTCTTCAACTAGCACAGAACACGTTAAACTGGAAGAACAAACAAAAAGCTGGTGTTGGCAGATCAAAGAAAATGAAAGCATAAGAGATACTCTTAGAAGATCAGTTGGCCTGAATAACAGAATTGTAGTAATATCTTTTCTGTCTTACTCTTCTCCGTTTCACCACTTTCATGTATACCTTGATTATTTTAGCCACTGGTATCATTTCCTTCACAAAGTTGCTCATTTGCTGCCTTGAATTTAATGGTATACTGAATGTTCAAGCTTATGAGAAGAGAATTGTATTCTTGTTTGAGAATAAAGTGTTATCAGTCTTGAAAGAATTAATTGAGTTCATGTTTTCTTGCTGATTCTCTCCTACTTTGTTCAGTTAACTCTAGCAAAGGTAAACCAAACAGTGAAGAATGCATCTGCCGTGGGCAAGACGTACCTGTGTGTATATATACACAAACTTGGACTTTTGCAGATGATAGCTGTAGACAGCAAGATAATTAATATCTGCCTGTTTATCAGTAGTGCATTTTCACAGATTGGTCACAACATGCATTTCTGTATGGTCAGTAACTTAAAAGATTTCAGGTGCAGTTGCTTCTAGACTAGATAAAGACCCTATGGCATGAAGACCAAATCAGATCTGTCAACCCATAGACCATTCTTTGCCTGCTTGCCTCCTTCTCTTCTTCCCTTTTTTTTTTTATTTTCACTGAAATCTTTTCAAATAGATAGGGAAGTGAATGAGGCTAGATAATTTGTTCTTGTGGCTCATTTTTTCATAAGACCTTTGCACTTATCATTTGACTGAAAATATGTCTACTCTAAAAGCAAAATAGTACACTGTGTAAGCACTTCTGTATCTTTTGATGTTCTGATGAATAGACACGTTTCATTTGTCATGCAATTGGCTTTCTGCATGTGACTTGGACTTAATGCCAGCCCCTTCATCAGGCATAAATGTCCTACGTAGAAGTGTTGTCCCAAGCTTTGGTAGTTACAGCTGCACTTATGGTCGCATAGGAGATGACGAATAAGGCTTGAAGTTTTAAAGTGCCTCTGAAAAACTACATGTTCAGGTCCTGATTAAAGCTGAGCAGTCACTCTCTTAGCAAGGGAACCTTTTCCTAATTACGGGAAAATGAGCTGCTCTGTCGCAGGGAAATCTGTGTCAAAGAGGCTTGAAAGAAGATGGAATTAAGCTACCATAAGATGATCTATATGGTGAATTAGAAAAACAAATTCTCAGTTTGTGACTAGAGTTTTAGTAGAGATAGATATACCAGGAGGGAAAAAACACTGGTCTCTAAACCATGTATGTAAATAATAAGGTCGTATTTTGAATGTTCTTGCTCATAGCTTTATATAAAAGTGATTTGCTGTTACTTATGAACTCATTCTAGTTTAGCATAAAATATTATCCTCCTCTTGTCATAGAAATGGAGAGTGGAACATATGAATCAGTGCAAACTGTCAAAAGACATCATTGTGGCGAGTACTATGTGTGGTACCATATAAGCCATTCCTTTTTTCAGCCAGCAGTGAGACACTCAGGTTATTAACTATAAAATTTGAAATTAACATCAATTTCTGCTTCCATTACCTGATTAGCATAAAATAAACTATCGGGCATCTGCTTTGGCTCAAATGGGGAAGGAGAGTTGGGGGGATAATTTGCTGGGCAAGGCAGACCTTTGATTCACTGCACATGAACACCACCACAGAAAAGAAATCATGAAACAATTATTTCATATTGCTGTAGTAAAAATACATTTTAATTGCTGCTTCCCTTCTGGAAGCTCTTTGTTACAGAGTGGCAATTATGGGAATGATGCTACAGTGTGTGTTAGCTGTCATTTCTAATGTTCAGCCATTAGCAACAGTGTTAAATTATGAAATTTTGATCTTTTCAGATTGTCTGACAATGCTTTCCCTTAAGCATCCCAGTAAGTGTATGTGGAACAATCTACAATTTTTTAATCCCTTTTTCTAAATGGAGAATACTTTAATGATCTTAATCTGGTGGAAAGCACTCTACTCTTCAGTATAGAAGGGGAGTTTTATGTGTCAGAGGGATAGAGAAGCCTATCTAATAAGGATGCCATAAAAGCTAGTTGACTTGACATTGTATAGTACAAAGCATAAGATGGGAAGTACAAAACGGTGGCTTCACCTGGAGAGCTTCTAGCACTTGCTCTGCACTGAAGTATTTAACTTCACTAGCAAGCCCAAGTAAATCCCCTGTAGACAATAGAGACCTATTTATTTATTTAATAAACTAGTGCAACAGCTGAACTTTTTAGAAACTATAACTTTCTCTTCTGTTAGTAACAGGAAATACCACTTATGTAGCATGCAAATATGTGGGATTGCTTGTTCACAGTATGTAGCCTAAGAATTTTAAAGATAACCTCAGCAAATATCCAATATGCAGTTCCAATGATTAGTATTACATACAGCATATTTCAAAATAAATCAGTATAATGCTGCATCAGCATTTCAAAGAGTCCTCCTGATTACTAGGGCCACAGAGGGGAGAATAAAGTATAGAGAAGGTAATTAGAATGACCTTAACATTACCACGCCAGTGAGTGGTATTGGATCTGTGTCCACAAGTAATGGAGTTTTCCATAAGACACTGCTTATCAACAGTGTATGCATAGAGATATCAATCAAAGTTAATGTGGATACCTACATGTGAATGTAAATAACAATTCAAGGACTGCTTATTTTCCAGAAGCGTTATAGTTTTAGCTGAGTAATTCAAATAGTATTTTTTCTTGGTTTTATTTTTCTTGAATTTAAAACTTTTACCACACAAAAAAAGTTTTTAAAATTCCTTAACTATTAGTACATTAATAAGATTTTTATGTTGGTAGTGGTTTAAATTGGGCAGTGAGCCTTCTCTGTCACCAGCTGGGGGATTATACTACACTAGCATGTTTTGTTTAATAATGGTTTATAACTCACCATACCTGAAAATTCCTACAGAGGTAACACTGCATGCTAGGTTATCTTACGAATAGTTTATTCATTACCTAATTGTCTTGGGTTCAGCAGTAGCAGTAATTTTTCTCCTTCTTGGTAGCTGGTGCAGTGCTGTGTTTTGACTTCCGGCCTGATGTTTTGGTTTGGCCAAGGACTTTGTGAGCCTCATGTTCTGCCACGGAGGAGGGAAAGCCAGGAGGAAGCAGAGACAGGACACCTGACCCAAACTGACCAAAGAGCTATTCCATACCACAGCACATCATGCCCAGGATGTAACTGGGAGTTAGCCGGAAGGGTTGGGGGACTGCAGGGTTGGAGGAGGTATCGGTCAGGCTGGGGGGGGGGGTGTTATCCGTCGGCTGGTGGTGAGGTGTTGTATTCTCTTCCCTTGTTATTTCCTCAATCATTGTTATTATTGGTGGTAGCAGTAGTGATTTGTGTTATACCTTAGTTACTAAACTGTTCTTATCTCAACCTGTGGGAGTTGCATTCTTTTCCATTCTCCTCTCCGTCCCCCTGGGAGTAGGGGGAGGGAAAGAAGGGGGGGAGTGAGTGAACGAGTTGCCTGACTGGGTTTAAACCACGACACTAATCTACAAATGCTTGTTTGGTTCTTAGTTTGCGTTTTGATTTTAGAGTTAAGGAATCTAAATAAGTGTCCAAAGACAAATATTACAAAAGTAGACTACAAAATGCTGGCAATCTTTTAAAATATATGTAGAGGAACAGCAATTTTAGCTGAGCATTGAGAGTTGTGTTTTCTTTTTTCAGTATTTTTGCCATTGACTCTTAACTATGTCAACTAGCCTGAGCTCCCTGTAAGATGGACTAGTTGGAATATGCCAGGTGTTTTATAAAAAAATCTTGGGATATAAAACTTCAACTTTCGTGAGCACGATTGCTACATCAACATCTACCCAGGACAGGAAGTGATACAATAATTGTG
Source organism: Pezoporus wallicus (assembly GCF_028554395.1). NCBI lineage: Eukaryota > Metazoa > Chordata > Aves > Psittaciformes > Psittacidae > Pezoporus > Pezoporus wallicus. The sequence continues at coordinate 49,216 of NW_026636450.1, read as the reverse complement.
TTATACCTTACAGTTCTAGTGTTATCAATACACTTAACTGTTGACCTGAGTTCACCTTGTATCTTAGGATAGATTTGTTTTGGGTTTTGTTGGGGTTTGTTCTTAAACTTCTGGTTATTGTTTGTGTGTTGACTCAGTTTTGAAGATCTTAATCTTCAAAAGAACATTTGGAATTTCTGTCTAAAGTACGTTTTGTAATTTTTTTCAGATAATTATCTAAATGAAAATTGACCTCTTGTATGGGATTTTGAAAATATAACCTTGTAGAATGGGTTACATAATCAAAATTTCCCACTTTCTCTTCATGTAAATGGATTCACTTGAGCCCACTTCCTATTTCACAGTCATTTGTGGAAATGAGATACCAGCAATGCATTGCCTAATACATGCTTTCATGGCACAGATGTCAGCTTTATAACCATGAGCTTTCAGTATTTTGTTTGTTGACTAATAAGTTACTTCATCATCGATGTATACCAAATAACTTCAAAATATTATCCAAGTGGGAAAACTACTAACAAATTCCAAAAATATTTCAACGTAAAACAACAGGAGTTACCAAGGACAGAAAGCTGCTTCAGCTTCACAGTAGGAAAAGCTAGTTGTCAGACAGAAGGGAAAAGGTCTCGGGAGACAAAGATGTTGCAGAAGAGCAGAATTTTCACCCCAAATATATGTAATTCTATGGAAGAGTAATGTAAAAATCTGATAATTCAGGCAGTGTTAACTGTTTCAATGCTTATCAAAACATGGAAGTAAAGTGGGAAGATTTCTTTACAAATGATTTCATTGCTGTCTTAGGATGACATCCCGTTTCAGTGTCCTGGTATAAAGATGCTCTGCTGATGGAATGAAAATCAAATAAATACTATAAGCTCTTTGCATAAAGAGCTAAGGTAAATATAAAGCCTACTGAAATACGAGGTCCCTGTCAGGGATATTTTGATCCTGTAACCTGGTACAATTTACAGGGAAGGGAAAAGATCAACAAACTGCCTGGCTTTTCTTTTGCAAATACTTACTGAGAAAGTGCTTCATTATAATTTTTTTTTTAATTGAAAAAAAACCACACAAAAAGAAAAAAACAAAAAAAACCCCACTTACTATGTATTAAATGAGTCTCAGATAAAGCAAAAAGTAATGTGTATTTCATTTTTACTATTACAAATTCTATTACACATCCACTGAAGTTATCTTTGTTTCATATATTTTGCTGGTCAATTGATGTGCTGAACAGAAAAATTTATCATTTGTACATCTCTAATCTAAAACCTATTCATGAGGAGATGGACATTTACAACACAAAACATGTATGCCCGTTCTCAAACTCATCAAGAAAATATTGTCAGTGGTCAGTGGGTTTTCGTTGTTTGGTTTGGGTTTTTTTTTTTCCCCTCACAATTTAAGTGGACATGTCTAAGCTCACAAGTGATATATAGAGCAATCCATTTATCCTGGCTTGTGATAAACGAGGAAGTACCTCTTGAAGCATTCCTTGCTTCCAAGTCTCTTGTGTCAGGCGTGACAAAAACACTAGGTTCAAACTTACGCCAAGTCTAATGGAATAATTATGAGATTTGTGATGAAAGAAATATCAGAGTTTAAATAGATCTGATCAGTTAGATTTCTGCAAAGGATATATACACAGAGGATATTTCCCCAAAACTAGAAATGTATTTTTTATTTACTATAGCTTCTGTTTTGAATAAAAATACAACTCTCTATATAGAAGTTATTTGTTTCTGCTATTTAAATTTAGCTTTTCTTTAAAGCCACGTAAGAAGGAAAGCAGTGGCTGAAATTTGAATGAAGTTTCTTTTAAAAGCATTTCAAATCTCCAGGTTGGTGGGCTTCTAGAACATGAAGAAACCACAATAAGATGTATTATCTGAGGCAAGCTGCAAAATCAGGTACCTGTACCTGTAATGAGAAGAAATGTTTTCACATAGACTCAAAATACTGTTAGGAAAATATTAGAAAGGTTAGTAAAAATGCAACATAGGTATCTTCTATGTGTGTTCTGTATTGCAATTATGAATATATAAAAAAAAACAACCACAAAACAACAAACTGTTCTAGATTATAATAATTTCTTGTCTGATCTTCAGTCTTGAATTCTTTAGCTCTAAAATTGGGAAAACACTTTTTCTGGAGACTGAAGTTTTAGAAATCATCTGCATTCCATGCTTGAGTACTTCCATGTTCATGTTTATTACACAAGATGAAATAATAGCATGCTTTTGTAGCTCTTTGACACATTCAGGGATTTCTAAACCGAACAATCAGTTCAGTCCTCTGTACTTAGATGCATGCTTTGCAATGTAACATATTCAGACAGGCAGGAGAAGAAATGTTTTCCACAACAATTCAAAACTACAGTCAGTTGAGAAAACTAAGGTATAATATAGTGTAGTATTGCTTATCATGGGTGGAGAATTTTTTTTTTCAGCTACAGTGTTCTGGGACTCTTAATGTAGCTATACAATGGTAGAAATTATTCCAGGAGAAATGAGGGACATGTTTGTAAATAATTGCGGTGTCTGTTTCAAATTGTTTCACAAAAATTCCCCAAGGAGTTGTATTGCTCTTCATAGTTTTAATGTGAAAGTGGTCCTTCCTAAGAAAAAAAGTGTAAGTATGGATAAATTAACCTTTTCACAGTATCACAGTGTGCTAGCGATTGGAAGGGACCTCAAAAGATCATCTAGTCCAATCCCCCTGCCGGAGCAGGAACACCTAGATAAGGTTACACAGGAATGTGTCCAGGCGAGTTTTGAATGTCTCCAGGGAAGGAGACTCCACAACCTCCCTGGGCAGCCTGTTCCAGTGTTCTGTCACCCTCACTGAGAAGAAGTTTCTTCTCAAGTTTAAGTGGAACCTCTTGTGTTCCAGTTTGTACCCATTACCCCTTGTCCTATCATTGTTTGCCACTGAGTAGAGCCTGGCTCCATCCACGTGACACTCCCCCTTTATATATTTATATACACTAATAAGGTCACCCCTCAGTCTCCTCTTCTCCAAACTATAGAGACCCAGCTCCCTCAGTCTTTCCTCATAAGGGAGATGCTCCACTCCCTTAATCAACTTAGTTGCCCTGCGCTGGACTCTCTCCAGCAGATCCCTGCCCTTCTTGAACTGAGGGGCCCAGAACTGGACACAATATTCCAGATGCGGTCTCACCAGGGCAGAGTAGAGGGGAAGGAGGACCTCTCTCAATCTACTAACCACCCCCCTTCTAATACACCCCAGGATGCCGTTGGCCTTCTTGGCCACAAGGGCACAGTGTTGGCTCATGGTCATCCTGTCGTCCACTAGGACCCCCAGGTCCCTCTCCCCTACACTGCTCTCTAACAGGTTGTTCCCCAACCCATACTGGAACCTGGGGTTGTTCCTGCCCGGATGCAGGACTCTACACTTTCCCTTGTTATATTTCATCAAGTTATTCCCTGCCCAGCTCTCCAGCCTGTCCACGTCTCGCTGGATGGCAGCACAGCCTTCTGGCGTGTCAGCCACTCCTCCCAGCTTAGTGTCATCAGCAAACTTGCTGATAGTACACTCAATTCCCTCATGTAAATCGTTGATGAATATATTAAATAATACTGGTCCCAGTACTGACCCTTGAGGCACTCCACTAGTTACAGGCCTCCAACTAGACTCCGCCCCACAGACTACATGCAACTCTCTGGCTTCTCTCCTTCAGCCAGTTCACAGTCCACCTCACTACCTGATCATCCAGACCACTCTTCCTCAATTTAGCTGTGAGGATGCTGTGGGAGACTGTGTCAAATGCTTTGCTGAAGTCAAGGTAGACCACATCCACTGCTCTGCCATCATCCATCCACCGTGTTATTTCCTCATAAAAGGCTAAGAGATTGGTCAAGCATGACTTCCCCTTGGTGGAGCCATGTTGACTGCCCCTCATAACCCTCTTATCCTTGATATGCCTTAAGATGGCACCAAGGATAAGGTGTTCCATCACTTTCCCAGGGATGGAGGTGAGGCTGACTGGTCTATAGTTACCCGGGTCCTCCTTCTTGCTCTTTTTGAAGACTGGAGTGACATTTGCTTTCCTCCAGTCCTCAGGCACCTCTCCCGTTTCCCAAGACTTGGTAAAGATGATGGAGAGTGGTCTAGCAATGACTTCTGCCAGTTCCCTCAGCACCCGCGGGTGCATCCCATCTGGACCCATGGATTTATGGATGTCCAGATTGCTCAACTGGTCTCTAACCCATTCCTCATCGACTAAGGCAAACCGCTCCGTTGACCTGACTTCGTCTAAGGTCTCAGGGGTAGAGGGCTCTTCAGGACTGCCTGCAGCAGAGTAGACAGAGACAAAGAAGGCATTCAGTAACTCTGCCATCTCTGTATCTTCTGTCACCAGGGCACCCATCCCGTTCATCAGTGGGCCTACATTGCCTCTGGTGTTAGTTTTATCTGCCATGTATTTGAAAAAGCTCTTTCTGCTGTCCTTGACCCCTCTCGCCAGATTTAATTCTAAGGAGGCCTTAGTCATCCTAGCTGCCTTCCTACATCCTCTAGCAGCAGCCTTATATTCCTCCCAAGTGGCCAGCCCCTCCTTCCATGACCTGTAAACTCTTCTCTTCCACTTGAGCATACTCAGCAATTCCCTATTTAGCCACGCAGGTCTCCTGGCCCTCTTCCTTGACTTCCTACGTGTCGGGATGCTCTGATCTTGAGCTCGGAAAAAGCAATCCTTGAATGCCAACCAACTATCTTGGGCCCCTTTACCTTCAAGCAGCCTTGCCCATGGGATTTCCCCTAGGAATTGCTTGAAAAGGCCAAAGTTTGCCCTGCTAAAGTCCAGGGTTGCAATTCTACTTGCTATTCTACTGGTCCTACCACACAAGATTCTGCTCTCTGTTACCAGTTTGTTTTGGTTACAAGCCTTCAAGGTTTTTTTTTTATTGTCTCGAAAGTTTCTAAGTTTGCATGATGAAAAAAATGGCAACTTGTACGGATTAATACTTCCTATAGTATCCTAGTTTTATCTTCCTTGCATTTAGTCCCTAATCTTTTTGAGATGCAGCTAACTTTGAAAATGTGGTTTATAGTTTGAGTGAAGGCAGGGGGAACGTGATAACTCTAGAATCCTTAAGCTTCTTTCTGAAGGCTGTAAAGAATAATACAGGAACTGCCAAAAAATAAAAAATAAACAAACATGATATGAAACATTTTATCAGAGCAGTTTCACATGGATCTATGTAAACAATTGTAACATTGAAGCAGAATCTGGATTTCTTCTCCAAGAAATCAATTCTGTTCTCTAGCTACAGCTGTCTAATGGCTGATTTGTATGCCAGTGGTGCGTCCAGGTCAGTTTGAAAAGGAGGAGAAATAAGGATACAGTTTTATTCAGTCCATCCATCACTATTCCAAATTCACTGACGTCTTTGATTTCTCCACCTCCACTTTTTACTCTTGGGGTAGCTTCAGACTGTAGGTTACTCCAAGATTTATGGTGGATATCTCAACCCAACCCAGAGGTTTCCTCGTCCACTTGTATCTCTCAGCTATGCAATAGCTGTGTTGCTTGAGAACTTCTGGGACTTAGAGAAGGGTGTTTTTTTTTCCACTATGGAGATAGCACTGATAAAAGCAAGAAAAAAAAAAAAACAACCACCTAAACAAACAAAATTATAACAACAGAATTGCCAGTATTTGATAGCCAGGGAGAGAGATTTTTCAGAGGTTCTGTATTCTGAAACCCAAATGGATTCAACATGCTGGGATTAGCTATTACACAAGCTAGAATAGTTTTTTGAAATATATGCAAAGCTTGCATGACCATACTGTACTTTAAGATTCGTGATGCTTTGCAAGCCAAGCTACGCTTGGGATTTCTCTCTGTTAAAGTATGTTCCCTTTATGTGATTTACTTGATAATAGATTGTGCATATTTCTCAGATCGCTTTCTTAAAACTTAATTGGACTTGAAAACTGATTCCGCTAAATTTGGCTTAAATGTGTTTTGTGTTAAGCTTGTTAAAGTAAGAATATGTAAGTAGGAGCATGGAGGTGTTGCTAAATTCCAAGTATTCAATGTGAGAACAATCAACATGTAAATTATTGAGCTGTCAGATTAAGTGAGGCTGAATATTTAAGTGATTCACATGCACATTATTACAAGAGGCACAAATACTGCATTAAAAAAAAAGCAAGTATTCATTACTTTTCAAAATAAAATGAAGAGTAAGAACTATTTTTCAGAACTTAGCTAAGCAGAAGGATTAGGCTTTTTTGGCAATACAAGAAGTTCTAAAGAAACCTGTTAAAGAGTATTTTCATACTTTTCATGTATTCATTTTCATAGTCATTAATCTACATTGATATAATAATGGTTATACATACTGCAGAAGTGTTGGTTTTGCAGAGTAAAACTTAAAAGTGCCGTTTTGACATTTTTTTGATGAAGTAAATAATTAATAAGGCTGACAAGTTGTCTTTAAGTGTGTAAGTGAAATAGTCTAACTTCATAGACTTGCACTCAGCTCTTCACATCTTGGAGCTAATGCACCAGACTAATGCTGCAGATCAACTATAAGGATTTTGTCAATGTGAAGACTGAGTCTAAAAAAAAAACAAAAACCAATAGGGTAGTTGATTTTTATTTTTTTTTAAGTCTGGAAAATACTTTCATATGGCTGTTGTTGGTGTTGTAGACTAATTCATACAGATTGCTTCAGAATTCTGCTAATAACACATTGGAGGTCACTTTGCTTGGTGTAACAACATAAAACACTTTTCTGAACCATGTATCATCAGGGGCTGGGGAGAGAAGTCTTAATTTTAAATTATTTTTTTTTCAATATGAAGCTACCGAAAATACCCCAGGTAATGCTCAGCTGAGGTCTGACTCAACCTCTGTGAGTAACAAGAGTATTTCCATTAATCCCCTGTGCATTGCTTAATGTACAGTGGAGTTGATTGAGATACACAGTATTATTCCTTAAAACTGTCCAGTTTTGTAATTGCTGTGATGTATTATTTTCAGCTGTTTGCCGTACACTTCCCAAACGTGTGCTGCCATTTCTCATTCTCTCTAGAAAGTGAAGGATTTGGGAGTTTATGAGTTTATTGATCTCTGATACAAAACAATGCTTTTAAACCAGAAGAAAACAATTATCCCCCCTACCACCACCTTCAAGGCTGTGTCTATGCTACATATTGTATCTGATGGGCTTCACTTTAGTAGGGTGCCCTACTGAAAGTTGGGGGGAATCCTTGAAGCATCCATATATTCTATGTAAGAAGCAAATTGGTAGAAAAGTAGATGCTCAGTGAAGTTAAGCTAAATAACCAGCACTGAAGATCCTATTTTCTGTGAACTTGTTAGCAGTTTTTACTTGTGTACTATTAAAATTTATTAAACAAACAAACAAAAACCCCCCAGAATGCACTAACTAAGGCTTTTGATGCAGGATTTCTAAGTTTTGTGAAGACTTTTTTCCTTTATTTTTTCCTAATTCTCCACAAAGAAAACAAATATTCATTCAACTTATGGTAAGGATACCGTAGTAATCTGATTTTAGAGACTTGGATCTATACTCACCACTGTGGATACAGATGTGATCAAATCAGCTGTAGCGTTTAGGCTCCTGTACTATATGGATGTACCTACTAAGAGAGGATAGAAAAGTGCATTTTGGAATACGTACAGTGAGAAAGGTCTCCTCACTGACAAGTTTCAACTAACCCAGTTTTTATGCTGTGAAACTAATGTTCGGTTAAGTTCCTGTGCTTTGCTATTGATCTTGCTGTGGGTACATCACTTCTGCTCTGTATTTGTTTGCCTGTGTGAAACACCACTGCTATTTGCTTCCTTTGAACTGTTAGTATTAGTCAGCATAGGGTTTTTTTTGAAGGTTCTGAGGTGGGATACAACACTTCAGGAATGGTACCACCCTTTCCATACTCTGTCAGAAACAACCTTAAATTTTAGGGCAGTAGGATATGTTCCCAAGACTGCCACTTCTCAAACACTGCATGGCAACAACCAAATTCATCCTGCAGCTCCCAAAACATAATAGGGCAAGGAAAGGTTTGTGTTTGGGGTTTTTGGGGTTGTTTTTTGTGTGTTTTGTTGTTTTTTTTTTCTTTTGGATATGATGATCATACCAAGTGAGAACTTCAGCTTGGAGGGAATTTGTTATTCTTGCATGATGTTGGTATCCCAGGGAATACTAGTAATCGCTCACAAGTAATTGTGGCTTTGAGGACTGTTACAGACAACAGATCAGAGTGCTAGTAACATATAACAGAAACAAAGCAAGTTCAGTGAAAGCCTCTTTGCTGAGATTCCAGACTGAGATCACGTTCCTTAAAATGGCCACTTTGAAAATTCATTTTATTAAACAACTGCTGTTACTTTATGCTTGCTCTTTCTCAGGGGTTCCACTCTGTGCATGCATGAAAATGTATTTAAAATGTGCTTATTCTAAATATAATATTGAAGTACAATATTTGAGGTAATAAAATTCTGTATTATTGTAAGTTAACACCCAAAAAATTAGAAAATAATTTTACAGCTTAACAAGATCAAATTTGATGTCTCTTTATGGTATTACTCATTATTCCCCTAATCAGTGGTTCTCAGATGAATTGTGTTTTATTTTAAGAATGGGAAAATAGACCTCTGACCTAGGGCCTTGGGATGGCTAAGTATGGGACTTGGTTTTGTCTGATTTTTTTTTTTTTTCACTGATTTAAAGTCAACATGTAGTGCTGAAATACAGTCATATTCCCCAGGAGATCTGTGTTGCTACCTTTTGAAAAGTATTTTGTTCTTCCAAAACTAAGTGCTATAAAAATGAACATTTTTTTTTTCCCTAGTATATGCAAGATAAGCTTATTCACAGCTTTATATGTGAACCTGTGAAATTTCAAGAAAGAATTCTGAAGACTGGTTGAAGGTGCTATAACACCATTTAAAAAACAAAAATAATTTTTCCTTTTAGATAAGCATGCTGCACTAGTAGCTTGTGTTGGGTTTGTGTAGTGGAACTGTAGTCTTGTTTTGGGAGGTGTAATAAATCTTCATTTGCTTACTGTTTTCTTAGCCTAAATTTCTGCACAGCTAAACTTTCAGGGTAAGTTGGGTATATCGCTGTAGCTCAAGAAAGCCAAGCAGTAAAACAGTTGTACACACTCTTTACCTGCGCAATTACCTGTAATGTGCTTTGTGTTAGCACAAATTAAGAGCCAGTTAATGCTCCTGCTTTTAGCCCTGCTTCTGTGGATGGCAGGCATAACAGCTGAGTGTCTGTGCAAACTGGCTCAGGAGGAGCAAGCTGTAGCACAGTGTTGCACTCCAGTTGTGGTTCCAAGGCCACAGTTCAACCCCAGACTGAATCTGGCTGTAGGGTTTCTACGTCTAATCAAGAATGTTGCAGCTACATGATGGTAAGCACTGATCCAGTACAAACATATTCTGCTAACTCAACAGTTTTCTAGGAATTTTGACAAGTTAACGTTATTGTAAGGCTTTATGCCATCTGTTCTACTATAGCTGTCATGTAACTACTGTAGAGCATGAAACTATCACACAGGCTATATTTGTGGCACCATCTAATTTGAGGGGAGAAACGTGTTTGTGTTCTCACGTCTAATACAAATGAGATCTGTATTGCTGTGCACAGATCCAGTATTAATGGTTATAGAGCTATAGCCTGAGAACATGTTTTTTTGACTGTTGTCTCTTGGCTAGGTTGAACACACATCTTTGCAAAAATAATCTTCGGTGCAGTGCTTACATACATGCATGGTATAAAAGCAGGGGGATACTATAACATCCTGTAAATTTGAGCGGAACAGAATAAGTAGTGTCTTGCATTCATTGTAATACACTACCTTTTATTCAACACTTTTTCGTATTAATGATACCTGTCTACTTTATGCACATAGCATATCTCTGTAGTCACAAAAAAAGATCAAGTTTGGCAGGTAAACATCAGGATGAAAATATACTCATTCATCTCAATAGCGTTTAGAGTACTCCAGAATGTTGGTTCCCTATTATACTAATGAAGCACTGGGGGAGGTGGGGCGGGCAACTTTTATGTCACAACAGACAATTTTTTTTATATATCAAAGCAGCGTAACAATACTTGGATAAAACTGTTTGGAAATCTGTAAAATAGGAAATGTGTACCTTCGGATTTATTATGCTTGATCTAAAGGATAGTATGCTTTCCCTTCTCTTTACATTCAGTTTATTTCTCCTTGTGAGCAGACAATGTTACAACTATAATGAGGGTTGTCTTCTGTCTGAGATGATACATAACTGTGTAACATGTCAGGCTGAGTCTTTTTTGAAAAACTGAGTCAAGCATGAACAGCTTAGCTTTTATCAAGTAATGATGAGATTTACAGGGCAATGGAAGTTACTGAATGGCGAAGAATTTTACTTCTTAATTTGTACTTAAAGAAGCTAATAGTTATGACTGAAGTGGAGGTATGTAAATGCTGTAAAGAGGATTCCTCAAAGCAAATATTATATGATGTTGTGTCCATGAATATAGCATTCACTAGAAATGTTCTATGAAAAGCTCTATTAAAATGTAGGTATATAATTTATCTTGAGTTTAAAATTGTAAGAAGTGATGCCCAGATCTTAGGGACGGCTAAGAGATTTTCTTCATCTCTCCCTATCCCCTTAGCAATTCTGCGAGATCAGATATGATAGATACGATTTCAGCTTTAATAATACCACCTTCTTCCCTTCCTCTCCCCCACCTCTTTTGTTTGTGGTGGGGTTTTTTTGTTTGTTCGATTGTTTTTTGATTTTTTGTTTTTTTTTTTTGAGGGGGGGAGATTTGGGGGAGAAAAGGTCCCAGTGTAAAACCTGGACTCTGATGGCATTTTTCCACCATTTTTTCCTGCTGTTTTCCCTCTGCAGTGTAATCATGGTCTGTTTGCAGTTTAATCTTTTCTTTCCATGTTTCACTTTATTCTAATTGGGGTGATAGGGATATAAGAAAAATAGCAGCAAATGGGGAACTCAACTGTTAAGACACCTCCTGAATGGCCTGTACAAGTTACAGAGACTGATTATTGCAGGCTTCTAGCAGTCATTTCCATTATTCTGGTGCTTCTGCTTTGAATCTTCCTCGAACGAAAATAGGAATAACACATTTAAACACTAATATGATATGTAAACATAAAATGCACTTACACCTGTGAATGCCTATGTACACACACGTGTGTGTACACATATATTTCTCCTATAAAACTGGATTGGAAACCCAGTGCTATCATCTTTCATATGCTTTAACACTGGTAAGCATGCAGATCAAAATCACTGCTTCTGTTTTTCACACCACATCTAAATTTACTTTTGTTCTTGTTTATAATAATTAAATAGTTAATTAACTGCTTTTTGCTTGACTAATTTTTACTAAAACCCATAGATAGACATTATGCATTGTGTGTTGGCAGAGGAAAGGAATTCATAACTTTTGTGACAGGTATTTAACTATTTTCAGTTGGTTAAAAGTTGGACAGATGTCATATGCATTCCGTGTATTTGGAATACAAAGTGTTGTGTTTTGACTGAAAGGCAAGAGACTAGTACATGTATTTCTCATTTCCCTAGTGTACATTGTAAAGCAGGAGTCTTCCTTTAGAACTGCCACAGTTAATGTTTTGTGGCCAAGTATGGGAGCTTCCAAAAGCTGTGATGTACAGTTGATAACATGAAATAAAAGATTAAATTAAAAAAATGCAAGTTATGAGAGCTGCTTTTTTTTTTTTTTCTCTGCAAACTGTGAATTAGACAGGTATTTCTTTACAGAAGCCCTTTACCTCTTACTGTGAAAATTGGACATTGTCATCTTAAGTGCGTGTAACATGCTGTTTGGTTAAAATACAGTAGATATGAGGGGTACATATTTAAATTTGCATTAGAGATCATAAACATACAGAAGAGAGAATATGCTTTCACTGTTGAGGATATTGGGTATAAAAGAAAATACTGTCTACCAAAGCTATATGCATAGAATTCCCTGGTGACTTTTTCATTGCAGTGCCTCCCTTTGAAAGCTAGAGGAGAAAAAACATAGTTTGACATGTACTAAGAAACATACTTTAGGTAAATTAGGAGGTAACTATACCATTGAATACGTAATCTTGAATACTTTTTAAAGTCTATAATATTCCTATTAAAACACAAGATGAAAATGTATTATTAAACAAAAGAGGGGGGAAAAAAGCTTCCGCTGAACAAAAGGTAGCACATTCGTATTTGTATCCATGGAACAATTTCTCAATCTAAAGCGGGGGCTGGGGGGGGGGGTGGTGTGTGTGGAGGTGTGGGTGGAGAGGGGAAGAGGAGGAAAATCAAATCCTGGACACAGATATTTGAAAATAATAGTGAAAAGGATAATTTGATCATTTCTCTTTTTTTTTTTAATAATGTTACAGCAAGCTAACATATATACACAAATATCATGTGTTTACATTAATGAAAGAAAAAGAGAAGGAGAAATAAAATACAGGAGAAAGCAGCATGCATCAGTGTCTCTTGCTTCCTGATTGTAATAAATTTTATTGGGAACTTTGAGAAATTCAGCATGAAGTTATTTGGTTTCTGGTTTACAGCATCAGTAAGTGGGAAAAAATCTTAAGATGTGTTGATACTGCAAGCATGCCTACAACCATCTAGCAGCAACCTTTCTAGTCTAACCACATCACACCTCTTTCAAATAAGTTGTGATACAACCAATATAAAAACGTCTTTTAGCCTGTAACTTTGTAACTTATTTGTACAGTAGATGTATCCCAGCATCTTTTATTGAGTTTTAAATGGTAAACCGTGTTTAGATGTGGTGTTTCAAGGCAGTCCAAATCTTGATCTATAGGGTTTTCTTATCAAATATACACCTTCTGTAAGTTTAGAACCTGAGCATCCCTAATGTTTTATGAAATCTTTGTGTGGAATTTGAAGCACATGTTGTCACTTATATGGGCTTTATCTCTGCTGATAGAGAGATAATGACCATTTTTATCTTGTGTCTTAATAGGAATATTACAGACTTCAGAAAGTACTCAAGATTGCATATTCAATGGTATAGTTACCTCCCAATTTACCTAAAGTATGTTTCTTAGTACATGTCAAACTATGTTTTTTCTCCTCTAGCTTTTGAAGAGAGGCACTGCAATGAAAAAATCACCATCTTCAGCCTCTCAGGAGGATGAAGGTGCTATACTGCAATGATTTTCTACATTCAAGCTCAGTTCCTGTAATCAGATTTTACACATAGGTCCTTGGAGAGGTGCACCACATGTAGTATTGCTCACTTTATATTGGTCAGTGTATATTATTAAGGTCCTTATTTGTAAAGTGTCGTCATTCTTTATATCAGAAGATACTTCATAGTTTAAAAAAAAAAATCTTCTTTGTGAGGATGGAGGGTGATGTAAACATTGACTAGAAGTCCAGCATCAAATAACTTCCAAGTATGGGAACTATTAACTAAGCCATACTGAAAATGAGAATCTTAAGAGTATTGGTAGCTCAAGACTGAGTAGAATAATGGGTAAAAACTTGTATGTCATAAGTACTATGAAATTTGTAGCATATGAAGGTATCTGAGTCTCGTAATAGAACCTGTGACTCAACCCATTTTTTTCCCAAATTTTCTTCCAAATAGGCTGTTTAAGGATGTGTTTAATGTGTTTTGTTTTTAAATGCAGCTATCATTATTTTCTAAACTGGAGTGCTTGCTTTTTTTTTTTTGCTAAGTGCTGGCTCTTATACAGGAGTACTCCAAGCTGACAGAAAGTGCTAGTATTTCCAAAGTACCGTCTTACCCTCAGAAAAATGTCTTCAGATTTGTTTTTCTGTTATTGTGTGTATTACACCTGATGTGGTATGAGTCAGATTAGTCTAAAATGTGTTAGGAGATAGAGATGAATAAACTATATCCATACAATTAAAAATGTTTTTAACAAGTGTACAGGTATTTGTTTTTCCTGAGCTAGCTGCATTTTAGATGTAGCTTTGTTAGGAATAGTACTGCTTTATATTCAGAAATGCCAGCAAAATTGCTTTTTGTAATCCTCTACACTGGTGCTTGTGCTAAAAGACTGCATCTGTTTGTTTACTGGAGACTCATCAGCCAGCTACAGATGCTAGTTCTCCAAGATCTTCCCTAGAGTAGAGTTTTAATTAAAACAACTCTTTTTACCCCAGCTGTCAGTGGAACCCATATAAAAGGCAGGAAGCTTGTTTTTAGAGAAGAGTTTGATTGTTTAGCTTGTCCTAAAGTCTATAACCATGAAATAAAATAAAACATTGAATTTCCTACTTCTCTGAATTCTTTTCTCCTTTAGCAGTTTGCAATAACTTTGCCTGTTTGCAAAAGTCATTTCAGCACTTTTTAAAGCTTGCTTTCTTTATAAGCAGGATTTCACAATGCACATTCATTCCATTCAACTGGAAAATATTCTGCAGGAAAACTTTGAAAGTGGAAGGAGGCTTGGCAGAAAAAATTAACTGTTTTCTAGGTAGTGCCAACTTAAATTCTTATCTACCTCCCCTCTCATTATTGCTTCATGAAAGTACATGGGCTGAAATGAGTCACATGGTCCGAACCAAACCTAGGTAGCTAAAGTTCCTGAAATCCTTTAATCCCCAAATCCCTCCACATCTTTTACCCCTCCTATTAATGCTAGCCTCCTTCTTGTTCAGCCCCAGCAGTAGCTAAGCGCAACAGGTGTAAGCGCAACAGGTGTATTTACTCCCCCAATATATTGACCACAAAAAAGGATTAGTATGCTGCTGAATACTTCTGTTCTCTGTCGTTTTGCTGTAAGCGGCAAGGAGAAGCAGACAGGCCAACCCAATATGAGTGATAAGCAACTTCTACTTTATTTGTGACGCAGTTCACACATATATAGGAGTGGTATTCAGCCACTCCTTCTTGGCATAACAGTATTGGTTAGCCCCCACAGCTTCCTCTACATTCTCCTCCCAGGTCCGGTCTCCGGCCACCTGTGGGGGCCACCCCCTGCCTTGCTTGCACAGTCCTCCAGAACTCTATGGTCCTGCTCTTAGAGTCATTCTGCAACAATTCCCCCCTTTTTCTTTGTGCAAGCAAGGCATTATGGGTTATTCTGTTCACCTGTTTTATCACACAACTATAAACAAGTCTAATAGCTACGATGATTAACCTAACAATGATACATAAGTGCAATACTTCAAACAACAGTGTTTGACTCAACCTGTAATGCCCCGTGAGGACAACCATCTAGTTATTAGGATATTGCTCATTTACTATTGCTGGGTAAGCTGAGCCAGGGTTCTCAGCTGTGCGTGCATCGAATTAGCATAATCAGAGAGACTCATACAACACATTCCATCAAACTCTTCACATCCATGTCCCTGTTCCAACAACAAAAGGTTCTGCAGTGTTGCATGTCTTACAGAGTCAACATTAAAACAAATCAGGAATTGCCTTCGATGTAGAATTGTCTGCTTAGCAACTCAGCAACCCAGTCTGCTTAGTTGAGCCAAGGCCCAGGCTGAAGCACTTACAGTGATTTGGCATATTATGATTGGATACATGTTTTGAAGACCCTTAGTGACTAAAATATAATTGGTTAAACACAGGTGTGAGAACTCAACCTTGAAAGCTTGCCAACAGTCCACAGTTCTCATTAACTTGGTGAATTCCAGCCTCTTATCTTGCTTGCTTAAGCTTCTTCAGGCCTCTCATGGCCTTGCTGTATCTTTCAGGACTATTCAAAGTTTATGTATCAATTATGCATTCTCCTGTGAGAACACTGTCTCCACATCTCCCCCCTTTTGTTTTATCCAGTAACAAGTCGCTACTACAGCAAGGCACACACACATTTACATTAGCAGAGTAACTATTACAGGGTGCAGCAGCATGTTGAAGATGCTGATGGCAGTGAAGGACTAGCCAAAGAAATTTCTTACCAGTGGAATTCTCCCTCCCTCTTAATTTGTTCCATCACCTGCTTTGTAACACTACCATTGTATTAAAATTTTTAGCATTTTCTAGCAGCTACTGCAAATTTGCATACTCTAACATCTCTTTTACAAGTGACAAATCTATACAATACAGGGTGCAGTTTCTTATTAGCAACTAGCTAGTAAATACAGGTGGTTTTATACACAAAATCACAACCTCTAATAATAGCTATTTTACAAGCACACATATTCAGGATGTTACTTTTCAGTTGCCCCCAAGTGATGTTTTGCAGTTATTTGTTCTTTCTCTTCCTCTATCTCATTCTGTTTGGGGTATTCATGGTCAGCTCCTGTAGCTGAGGCATCAGGTTTATCCATTCGTCTGTCCAGCTCATGGCAGGGCTTCACAAACTTTGCAGACAGTCGCCATGGACCTGTAGGCAGGAGGGCACAAATATACCCCTCCCCCAGGTTATCAGTTCTTCAGAAGTAGACAGGTTAAAGTTAAATGTAACATCATTACTCTCTCTCTCCCCCCCCCCCTTTTTTTTTTAGTCCCTGCAAAAGCCATCATTACTCCCACTACAGTCCCACGTACAGACCGTGGCACAAGGACCCTGTGGAGACTAATAGCAAACCAGCTCCAAGAAGCATCATTGCAGTGCGAGGTGGCAGGCTCAACCTTAGCGGGCGTCCCCGCAGAGGCTCTGCCTCCCCCACATCGTATGAGGCTTGGGCTTTTATACTGACCAAAATGCACACTCATTCCGACACAGGTGGCAAGCCTGTGCTGGAAGAAGTGGCCAGCAGTATCTACAGAGGTCTCCAAGGGTTGATAGAAACATGGACATACTTATATTTACCAACTTCTAGTACATGAGTATCACAGAGAAACTGTATGGGCTCCCCCTGTCAATTGCAAGAAAAAATCATAATATATACAGCTTGAGTATAAGAGGATTTTAACGCATACGTGGTCACTGTTTGTCAGGCCTCCTTAACTGTTTTGAGATCAAGAGCTTCCCACTCTTTAGCCCCCTGCTGTGTAGTAAACACAGGATATGCAGAGATGCCCATAGCAGAAAATTCCCCAGTAATGTTCACCTCTTTGGTTACCCATTGTTAGAACTGAGCGTCTCCAGGGCCAGTGAGTCTGAGCAGACCCACCCGGGAGACAAAGAGTCAGGGTCTGGAAGCAGAGGATATAAATCTGGCTCGGATTCAGGGGCTGATCCTGCTCCGAACTCGGGGTCTCCGTTGCTCGCAGCTATGTCTTTCTTATCAGATGTGTCTTGTTCGGTATGTGGCCATCTGCAGACCTGGCTCCTCCGTGACTGAGTTAAAATTTTTTCACTCTAGGGCGTAGTGGGCTGGAGAGGCTCGCAGTTCCTTTAAATCTCCCGCTAGCGCATGATCCCTATTTTCTACTGCGTGCTTCAAAACGGTGCCGCAATCGATCCGGCGCTGAGGCACCGCCCTCTTTCTTTCGGATTTCTCGGCATTTATCATGCATATACCTTCTAATATACTTTCTCTGTCCTTTTCAAAGTCCCTACTTTCGGAACTGGGGTGGTGGGGGAGCAGGGGGGTTACACCTCCTCCGCGGCACCTTCTGATGGAGGGGGAGAAAAGGAAGGGGGGGGGGAACCCTGTGCTCCCGCGAGCTGGGGGGGGGGGAACGAGTTGTAATCTTCCCCCGGTTTCAACCGACCGGGGACGTCTGTTCCTAGTTTCTCCGTTGCTACCGCGGCAGTTTTCTTTTCCGCCTTGTATCTTTTTATACAGTTCATTACTTCCCTCCGTGGTTTACCGAGTTTCTTTGCCTTTTTATAGTCATTAAGCACTAAGTCAAATAGTTCATCACCAAACTTTCGCCACTCACTCTCCTCAAATATTGTATTAGGATCTGCAAAAGAAATCTCTTAGCCTTCCCTAGCCACTAGACCTGCTAGCTGCTTTAGAGTCTCAGGCTCAATTCCCCGCTTTTATAAAAAGCACTGTAAATGCTCAGGGCTCAGTTCCCCGCTTTTATAAAAAGCACTGTAGTAAGTCCAGGGCTACCTCTCGGTCCATTTTCATGCCCAGCCTTTTCCGGATCGTCTTCTTCTGGGTCGTCCTGTAACCTCGGTCTCCGGATCGGCCTCCCGACGCAGCAGTGTCTGGTTCGCCCCAGCGGCGGATTCTTTCGGTTAGTCCAAGCACCCGGGTCCATCACGCCACCGCAGCAGCATTGCCCGCGCTTCCCGGCCGCTGCCGCCGGCGCCGCTCACTCGCCGTTCCGGGTCCCCGTCGACCGGGGCCCTGTATCCGGGTCCCCGCTAGTCGGGGCCCTGTATCCGGGTCCCCGTCGACCGGGGCCCTGTATTCCGGGTCCCTATCGACTGGGGCCCTGTATCCGGGTCCCCGTTAAACCGGGGCCCTGTATTCCGTGTCCCCGTCGCCCGGGGCCCTGTAATCCGGGTCCCCGCTATTCGGGGCCCTGTATCCCGGGTCCCCGTCGACCGGGGCCCTGTAATCCGGGTCCCCGCTATTCGGAGCCCTGTATTCCGGGTCCCCGCTAGTCGGAGCCCTGTAATCCGGGTCCCCAGCGACCAGGGCCCTGTAGTCCGCGTCCCTGTTCGGGCGCCATTTGTAAGCGGCGAGGAGAAGCAGACAGGCCAACCCAATATGGGTGATAAGCAACTTCTACTTTATTTGTGACGCAGTTCACACATATATAGGAGTGGTATTCAGCCACTCCTTCTTGGCATAACAGTATTGGTTAGCCCCCACAGCTTCCTCTACATTCTCCTCCCAGGTCCGGTCTCCGGCCACCTGTGGGGGCCACCCCCTGCCTTGCTTGCGCAGTCTATGGTCCTGCTCTTAGAGTCATTCTGCAGCATTTTGCAACTGCTTTTTTGACAGGACTTGGCTTCAGTTCTAAAATGTGTGACAAAATTACTTTTTATTTTTGCCATAATTTTATGGTAGATCCAGAAGTTAAGCACTTTACATAGTCTCTCCTTCTCCTCTCCCAAGTCTTGCAGAGCTCAAATCCTCACCCTAGAAGACTGATTTAAGAACTAAGTCTGCCCTTTGCTGGTAAGGGATATTCTAAGAATCTGCTACTCAGAAGTGAGGTTATTTTACAAAAAGATAAAAGTATTAATAGTCATAGAAGAGAATGACTTTTATCATCTAATCATGAAGATTTTCCTTTATGTATGAGACTGTTTTCGGTCCTTGCTTTCAGAATGCATACTTCATCCAATAATTCAAATGGAAAATGTGTTTGCAGTTCCTATGTTTGCACCAGATACTCGATAAATCCTGAAAACGCAGCTGAAGCAAAAATCTAGAGCTGCAAAGCATATACAGTACTTTAATTTAGTTTTCACTGATAGAACTGACGATCCTGTAGACCCTTGGTCACCTAAGAATATAAGGAGCTGTGCTCTTTGGCGTTTCCTAAAGGTAAGTACTGCATTAGACTGCTAAGGAGATGCCTGTGTGCTTTGCCAGTTCTTCCTATTACTGAAAAGTTTGGGACTTCTTCAGATTTAGCAGAACAATTTCTCATGCAGAATAACCAGATATATGTTTATATTATGTAAAGGGAATAGTGTTTTATTCAGGTTTAGCCTATCATTTTGGTTTCTGAGTAGGTATGCTGAGGGTCATTCCTTAGATACTTAAGATCCTTAGATACTTTGAGGAAAATGCGGTGTTTGTTTTTTTTTTCCCCACTTCAAATTTGAAAATAATACATTTGATAGCTTCACTGTACTTGTGGATCAAAATCAGTGTTTGCATGCATGGCTTCTAAAAAAGTGAATGGAAATCAAATTGCAAGAAAATATCCCTTCATTTTCCCACTCCAGCAAGTTTGGTGTAACTCCTAGAGTGAGAATATAGAAATTATCTTCTAATGCACTGCCTAATATGTATTATTTCACATGTTTTGAATACCAAAGATAGTTTAATTGCTTATTGAAAACACTTAAAACTGTCTGATAAATTCTTATTAAGAATAAATTGTCTGAAATTATTTTTCATAATATCAAAACCGCAGTAATTTGCTGCAGACTCTTAGGGAATCATTTAGATAATGTTTTAAAGTTGATTTTTATGTAAGAGGAAGTTCCTTGATTATTTTTTTTATATAAGCTTTTTTTAACATAAATTCTTGAAGACAACTAAAGCATCCTCTTTGCTGTGTGCACTATACTACAGGCAGTGCAGGAGTGACTTTGAACAGAGACACAGCAAACACTTTTATCTAAGAGGAAGTTCCTTGATTTTTTTTTTTATATAAGCTTTTTTTAACATAAATTCTTGAAGACAACTAAAGCATCCTCTTTGCTGTGTGCACTATACTACAGACAGTGCAGGAGTGACTTTGAACAGAGACACAGCAAACACTGAGGTATAAGCGTTGATGAACTTCTTGTTCTTCTGGGTCTGTTCTCTAGAGCAATGTTGGGGGGGGAATAGTAATTTCAGTCAGGTTTGGGAGCAGGAATACCTGGAAGCAGAAGTAGGAATATATGGAATTTTTTAACGTGTTTTGGTTCTCCATTGACTTCAGGGACCAATGTTGCCTTCAACATCCATTTTGGCATAATTATAATACTGTATTACTCTTTCCCTTTGGGTTACATGCAGAAGCACATGCTGCAACAAGCCTGGATCCTTTCTCTATCTCTCAAACTCCTTAAACTTCTGTTTTTCACGGTACCTTCAGGGTCCTACCCCTGCACTTCCTAAACTACTGATGGTCTGTTTAGCTAATTCCCTTAAACCCCTTCACAACCAGACGGATGACAGAAGACGTATTTTTAATCTGCTTTTGAAACCTGCATAGACTAGGCAGCAACTGAAGCACCAGAGTTAACTCTCAAGCTGTTCCTCAATAGGGATTGTCTGTTCGGCTGGGGATGTGGGAAATTCAGTATCATAAATATTTATTAAAATGGGTGAAAGCTTCAAAAGAGTTGTGGAGGAAATCGAATAAAATGATTGCAGAAGCCTCACTTCCACAGGTTAAAAATCCCTGCTCTATAGTAGTATAAAAGAAAGCTCATGTTTTCCAAATACAGCTAGTTCCTCTTTATAAGACTAATACCATTAAAATATATTCATTTATATTTATCTTCCACTACTAGAATCACAAAGTTGTATTGTATGTGTGTTTTAGAGAAGAGATGTCACTTTTTAGGAAGGAGTGTAAAAACCTTTAAGAAACTGGAATCTCTAATCCACTTTAAAAGGTATCCCATGCTGGGGCTGTTTGACTCTCAACAGAATGTCTTGTATAAAATCCAGTTGTTGTGTAAAGGTTTGTATACCAACTCAAGCATTTAGGGGAAAAAAAAGGCAAAATAATTTTTGGAGTTGTAAAATGAAGAGCTGCATGAATGCTGGCTTAGGTCAGTAAATTAAGTAATTTTCATAGTGCTGTATTCCTAAGGTTTGGTCCTTTCTGAATGTATACATTGCTTCTTTTTCTTTTTTTTTTTTTTTAGTTTCTAAATGCTGGCTGTGCAGCTTCCAACTGTTGGAGGAATGGGTCAAATCCACCTGGAAGGCACTTTTTTTTTTGTAAACTTCTTTTTAGCTTGCACTGATTTTTTAGTTCGGTTCTATTTCTCAACTACCTACTTGTCTTCAGGGAGCAAAGGCCAAGCAAGGTATTTTATCATAGAATCATAGAATAGGTAGGGGTTGGAAAGGACCTTAAGATCATTTAGTTCCAACCCCCTGCCATGGGCAGGGACACCTCCCCCTAAACCATGTCACCCAAGGCTCTGTCCAACCCAGCCTTGAACACTGCCAGGGATGGAGCATTCACAACTGCCCTGGGCAACCTATTCCAGTGCCTCACCACCCTCACAGTGAAGAACTTCCTCCTTATATCCAATCTAAATTTCTCCTGTTGAAGTTTGAACCTATTACCCGTGTCCTACCACTGCAGTCCCTAATGAAGAGTCCATCCCCAGCATCCCTATAGGCCCCCTTCAGATACTGGAAAGCTGCTATGAGGTCTGCATGCAGCCTTCTCCAGGCTGAACAGCCCCCAACTTGCTCAGCCTATCTTCATACAGGAGGTGCTCCAGTCCCCTGATCATACTCATGGCCCTCCTCTGGACTTGTTCCAACAGTTCCATGTCCTTTTTCTGTTGAGGACACCAGAACTGCACACAATACTCCAGGTGAGGTCTCACAAGAGCAGAGTAGAGGGGCAGGATCATCTCCTTCGACCTTCTGGTCATGCTCCTTTTGATGCAGCCCAGGATACGGTTGGCTTTCTGGGCTGCAAACATGCACTGCTGGCTCATGTTCATTTTCTCATCGACCAGCACCCCCAAGTCCTTCTTCTCAGAGCTGCTCTGACTCAGTTTTCTTCCCAACCTGTAGCTGTGCCTGGGATTGTTCCGACCCAGGTGTAGGACCTTGCACTTGTCATGATTAAACTTCAGAAGGTTGGCATCAGCCCACCTCACAAGCATGTCGAGGTCCTTCTGGATGGCATTCCTTCCCTCCAGGGTATCAACCGAAACACACAGCTTGGTGTCATCGGCAAACTTGCTGAGAGTGCACTCAATCCCTGTGTCACCAACAAAGATGTTGAACAAGAGCGGTCCCAACACCGATGCCTGAGGGACGCCACTCGTTACTGGTCTCCAAGTGGACATTGAGCCATTGACCCCAACTCTTTGCATGTGGCCATCCAGCCAGTTCTTTATCCACCAAGTAGTCCACCTATCAAATTGATATCTCTCTAATTTAGATGCAAGGATGTCACGTGGGACAGTGTCGAACGCTTTACACAAGTCCAGGTAGATGACATCAACTGCTCTACCCCTGTCCATCAGTTCTGTAGCCCCATCATAGAAGGCCACCATATTGGTCAGGCAGGATTTCCCCTTAGTGAAGCCATGCTGGCTGTCACCAAGCACCTTTTTGATTTTCATGTGCCTTAGCATGCCTTCTAGGAGAATCTGCTCCAAGGTTTTGCCAGGCACAGAGGTGAGACTGACAGGTCTGTAATTCCCCAGGTAAATTTTTTTATTTTGCCTATTGAATATGGATAGCAGCACTTCTAGAATACTCAGTACTAGTCTGTTATATGGATACAGTACTTCTAATATGTCCTGATTAAAGGTCGCTAGAAACTTATGCTTAGTAACATATGCCTGAGGGATTTGCAAGCAAAATAACTTAGTGATGCCAGGAATGAGTTAACATCACATTGTGGTAGATTTTAATCATACAAAGCTGTAGTAAAAAAAAACAAACTAAAAAAAACAAACAACAAGCTTGCTTTTGACTTGAAACTTTATTAGCATAAGCCATGAACCAACTATATATTTGGGAACTAAAACAGTTTTCAATAGCAATGATCCTATTTTCATTAGTTTCTAAAGAAGATGCACTGTGGGGTTTTGTTTTTTTTGGCGTTTCTGCATACCGTAACATCATTTATATTGATGTTGTGCTTCTTCATGTCATAAGAAAATATGAGTGACTTAATTATCTGATAGTAACTGTCTATGGCTGTGCCTACACAATTTCCATTCAGGTGAAGCGCGTGCACGTGAATCTCCTCACTTAAGACATCTCAGCTCATAACCTACAGTCTTCTTGGACAGCACAGCTGAGTTTCTTGCAAATGAAACTGAGCCAGAAGGTGTGTTCCAGGGGCAGCAAAAACTCACTCCAGCCTATGCTGGGCATTCCTGCACAGCACCAGGCTCAGCTGGTGGTTCTTCACCAACAGCTGTGAATACATTCATCTGGTGTCATGCTAGGTATAGAGAGAGGAGGTGTTTTCTCTTGTTCAATTACAGACATCTCCTTGGAAGGTGACCTTCTTAGGCTTAATTAGTGCTTCTGAATATTGTCTTTTAAAGTACTTCTAGTTATGGAGAAATGTTATTTTTCTTGAGGAATCTAGATTTAAAGGTATGTATGTCTTTCAAATGTTTTGCAGTATCTTACTGGGCTGCTATCCGTAACTGCTTGTAAAAAGCTGAGGAACAGAATAATTATACTTCACTTTAGCATACAGTTCTTTGTGATGTAACTTCAGGCTGGGTGTAGGGCAGGATTGGTTAGAAGGAGAAGCAGATGGCAGTGTTGGCCAGGAACACTGAATCTTTATATGGGATCCAGGATCTTTATATGGGATTTATCAATAGTTGGCTCAGGTGGCACAAATCTGTTCTATGAGTTTGGTTGCTGTTTCACTGGCTGCTTAATGCAAAATTCATGAAGATGCAAGGAAATGGAACACAGGTGAACTTTTTTCTTTTCTTCCTTACCTAGCAAGTATTGGCTTTCCTTCACTGCAGCACAACTTTGATGGGAGAATTGTGATAAACAGTGACTGCTTTTTCTAAAATTAGTGGTTAGGATTAAAGAATGGGATTCAAATCTCATCACTAGTAGGGAACTGCACCAGAAGTGCTTTCAGAAAGTTGTCATAGCTGATAGTTATTAAAGGAAGGTAACATCAATTTATTGGAAGTGGTTTTAAAACAAACTGATAGCACCTGAATTCTGAAGGAAGGTGAGGAAATTCAGCTTCTGTTAAAATTGTGTGGCTTATCAGTCCTGTCATCCAAGTCGTGGAAGACTCCATAGATTCAAATAAACAAGGTGTTGGGTCACTTGAGTCAGCTTTCTCTGTGTGTTAAGGTCCATTCAAAGTACCTGGACACTCCAACTGGGGTTGGTTTAATGTCTGAGTTTGTTCAGGAAACAGTTTGCTGGGTTGCTGGGAACTGGCACTATAAGTTGGAATGCATCACTGCAGAGGATGGGACGCTGGCAGCTACCAGATCACTGTCAGGCTGCAGTGGAACTGCGTCCTAAATCCAAGTCTTAGGTGCCAAAGTCATTTACAGGTCTACAGTTGCTGTTCTTAGGGAAAGGGGGCAAGTTATTGTTTTTTTTTAAACTAACAAACAAACACCACCCCCCAAAAAAAAAAAACAAAACACCCCACCCAAATAAACAACCTAAATGACCTTACACAACTAATTTCACACCCCACCCCCCAAAAAAAAACCTAGAACTTCTTAATTCACATGGTTTCTATAAAATTGGGATTGAAGTAGTTCATAATCCCACAAGGTGTGAGTCCCCACCATGACCACCCTCCCCAGATGGCATGTACCTGCTTCCCTTAATGGATGTGGTGGTCACAAATACATGCTGTCTTCTGGGGCTGAGGTTTCTCCTATTAAGCATGCCTCATGCTGGAGATGAGTGCTTTTTGTGCACCTGTGCAGTCCCTAGGACCCACATGCTGGTTAGAAAAAACTCAAACTTTACAATGCTCAGACCGTGGATATGTTGCAGTGCGTTATCACTCCAGCTGCTGGAGGCTGTCCTGGTGCCTGGTGGAAGATGCACCTTAGATGGTGGTGGCAAGGACAGTGATTTCTGGCTTTGACAGGATTCAAACTAAGCTTTGTCATCAGTTATTTTCTTCTTTGACACTACTATTACAAATACTTATTATTCCTTCCCACTTTTTTGGAGATGACTCTTTAAACTTCTTTGTAGTTTCCTGGTTAATGTTTAATCTGGTAAGGTTTGTATGTAGTCCTCTATAGCATTAACATTTTTGCACAAATACACTCATAGGCAGTTCAGGATGTTTCTCATGCTTGTTATGCTTGTATCCCTTCTGTATCAGTTGCTATTATCCAGACCATGTAGATACCTCCACAGTGGAGAGCTACTTCCTCCCCTCCCCCTTTCCCCCTATGTTATGCTCAAGAGGAAGACCACTGAGATTTTATTTGCCCAAATACCAGGAACAGACTGAACTTTGAAGATAGCAACAAAAGTAGGTGAGAAAGGGGGCAGAACAAGACCACTGTCTTTCAGCAGTGGAGAAATTACAGATCCTTTTTTTTGCCATGCTGTGCTTGGAGGCCCAAGTCATCTTTCTGTCTCAGAATTTTATATACTGCTATCTGCATTTACAGGGTTTTTTTTTTTGTCTTGCAACTTAAATCTTTCTTAGAGCCATTTGTTGACTTTGAAACTTCCTTTTATATAAAGTCAATGTAAGACAGCTGCAAGGATTCTTCTCACTTTTCAAGGAGCCTTTGAATAGACTCCTTTTCAGTTTTCTAATAGGCTCTCAACCAGTTAATCTTTCTTATAAATTCTTCAATTCTTTTGTCAGACAGAAAAAATACCCCCAAAACCCCAACAAACAAACAAAAAACCCCACCCTAAAATGTGCATAATAGTTATTTCATGAAAATGGAAATATTTAATGAGTACTTAATGTTTTAACAGTAAGCTTCCAAAGGTCTGGCATTTTTTGATGAGGGTAGGGGAGGAGACAAGGGTCTGGTTGCATACAAATAAATAAGCTATGTTAGAAGTTAGTTTAACTTTCCAGTGGACCTTATTATCTAATGTTTATAACTTGTCAGAATATTCTGAAGACTGTAATCTTCAAGATCTCAACTGACAGTTACCTGAGTCTATAAATCTTCATGGATGCACTTGTTTTTATGTTGCTGGTTTTGTCAGAAAGTGGAAGGGAATGAATCCCACATATGCAGGTTTTGTCATAGAAAGACATTTAAATTATAACAAGGTACTCTGGGATGTTAATGTGAAGCTGTTAATATGCAGATTATCAAGTCAATCAAAAGCCACTCCTCCAAAGAGTCAAACACAACTTCAGTTCTGTATTTGGGAAGGACAGACAGTATCTGCTGCCTGGTGCTTTCTTTATAGAGGCAGAGCACTGTAGTTCTTTTAATTTTCCCATAAAGACCTAGCTTACTAAGGAGTAATGATTTAACTCACCCTGAGTATTATGATAAACTATGTCTAATGATATGGTCACTATTCTCTTGAAGGCTACAATCCCAGTGCTGCCACCTTCAAGGTTTGTGTGTCCCTTATACAAATGAAATATAAGGTTGCAACGCAGCGTACCATGCTATTCTGTCAGCCCTACAGAGACAGCAAAAGTATGGTCTGTTGTGTTTGGTGAAAGACAGATTAAATGTACTCTTTTTATTAAGATTAAGATGTAGGATAAGAAGGAAGCAGACTTAAAAAATTTGTTCAGTTTCGTGTCCTGCATATATTGATCTTCATCCTGCCTCTCAACCAAGTATTTGGAATATGGGAAAACTAAGAACAGTTTTACATAGTGTTTGTGACCAAGTAGCACAAATCTTAGTACAGATTAAGTGCTTGGAGAAATTATCAACCCTTCCACCTCTGTATGTGGAGCTTGAGTTATCTTCAGGGACTGAAAAGGAAGATGGATTTTATTTCATTTTTGTCTTGCTGCTTTGTGTGGCGTTTCAGCAAATCTGTCTAACTGCAAATCAAGTAGACACCCCACAGTCTTTTTGAACGATTGTTTAATCACTACAAATAATTGGGCATTGCTATCCTCCCCACAGTTAAATATTTCTCAAAATGGGCTGGAGTGTTATTTATTTTGTTCAGAAATGTGTAAAGTCTGATAGTAGCTTACTGCACTTTGAGGTGAGAGATTAAAGTTTGGCAAGGGTTATGAGCACCTGCAGACAAGAGGAGGAAAAAAACAGGTAAAGCCCATATTTGCCCACTTTTGAAGTGGATGATGCACAATAAATGGTATCAGTCTTCTAGGAGCTGCATGTATACGCATAAATGTAGTGTATAATAAATCAGAAATTAAGAATGAGGGCTAAATTAAACAAGTGTATCTAAAATGTGTCTAGTGAAATATATTGTATCTTTATGTAGGTGGTATTATAAATTTTAATTCTTTACCAAGTAAAAAAACACTTATTTGGACTGTATCTGAATAATTAAACCTGGATTTAAGCAAAATTAATAGTAAATTCTGATGTGACTAGTGTGACTTGAAAGTTTTCTAATTCCCATTTTTGATCTGACATGCCTTTTCTTGTTGGTTTGTATTTATCTACTACGGTCTCACTTTAATGTTTTTCTTTTTATCAGTATAATTTCATAAGGAGGTTGCCAAAGCACCAGTTTTGCAAAGGTTTGGAGGACATATTAACATTTTGTGAGATTGTGAAATCTTTTTATTTAAATTATACCTGATAAGCACAACCATTGACTGTTTAACTGATTAGAGTGGTGATTTTTTTTGGGTTTTTTTTTCCATCTGTTCTGTGACACAGTTAACAATAAAAATACATGAAAGTATTCTCCAGCCACTTCAAGTGACTCTTTACATCTACAATTCCTAATAAACTTCATTAAGACGGGTTTTTGTCCCAACACACCCATTCCAGTTGGAGTACTCAGTGTAGTATTTTAAAATGCTTTGAGTTTTTCCGTTTCTGTGTAATTTCTGGTCACTCGTTGAAGACAAGTGGAGTCATATTGCCCCCAGCAGGGAAAGCGCAGAACAGTTTCATGCCTCTTTATCACGCCCAAAGCACAGTGTTAGTTCACATTCCTTTAATCCACTGTTAGCAGAGTAATTTTTCAGGAATATATAAATGTATCATATGAACAACCAGTCTGAGTTTAAAGCATTTTAATAAGCAAATTTATTTTTTTCCTTATCTTTTTTGAAATTCACAGCTTGTTTCAGTATGCTCTGCACTAGTTCACATAGAGAAAAAAATAACTTGCTATGTTTCCTAACAACTGTGCTCAAAATTGGTGGAATATATTTTTTTCAGGGTTTTTTTAAGGCCTAGTTTGAGAATCCGTCCTTAAGGATATACAAAATCCCTTTTTCTCAGAGTGGCTGCAGTATTTTCAACATAATTAAAAAAAAAAAATATATATATATATATAAAATTAGGGGGTTTATGTGAGGTTTTTGGTTTTCTGTAAGAAAATTTATCATTTAGAAGGAAGGGAAAATCTCATAAGATGTCGTTTAGTAAAGAACTGTGAAGGTAATTTTTATAGTTCACTTCTGATCTTTATTAATGATGAATGTACTCAGTTCTGCCTGTAAAAAATTGACCTCTTTGCCCACTGCATTCCATAGGCATGTCGACTTTATCCTGTCCTAGAATCCAATTCACAGCCACCCTTCGGAAAAAAAAAAAAACACAGCATGATTTTTCCGCCTTTACCTTAAGATGATCTTTTGATACAATTTTATTTTCAGCTTTTCTCTTAAGCTTTTAATAAGTTCACATAGATAACTCTTTTGACATATCACTCTAAGTTCTAGTCCATTTTTTGTATGTTAAACCTGAAAGAAATGTTTCTGCCAAATATCAAAGAATGTTACTTTAAATTACAAGGTTCATTAAAGTTTGTGTACCTTTTGGGGGGATTTTAATATGGGTAAGATAATTTATGTCTGATAAGATATTTAAACTTAAATGTTTCTATTAACATCCAAGTAGTTACATTTGTTAACTAAAACTTTTTTAACTCTTCTTGGGTCACATTCTATATCTAAATGCTTCTTTGAGTACAGATGATGGCCTGAAAAGTTGCTGTGCTTCATGTTAGGCTCAGGTTGATTTTTATCTTATTTGTTTGTGTTAACAGTGAGGAATAGCTTAGTCATTTCTGAGAACACAGCTAAAGACAACTGCCGATTCTGTATAGTTAAAAAAATTGATGACACTTTCTTTGTGACTGTCTGTGGTCACTTTGATTTAGTAGGTAAAAATTAGCACAGTGCTGGGACTGGTGCCAGGTTGTGTGTCTTGCCATTTTGTTGCTCTAAGCCTTGGAAAAGAAAATCATAGTTTGAATACGTTCTGTTGGCATGCTGCTGAGACAGTGATACAACTGAAAATTTCTTGTATGTTAAGGTACTTGTAAATCCTACTGCTGAGTGGTTTCTGCATGCAGTCTTCCATTCCATCATGGCATGTTGTCAGTTGGAACATGGGCTAACCCCAAACATCTGATCTTCCCTGGGAAAAGAGCTAATCCACATGATGTTTGTTAAGACTTGATACAATGGTTTTATACTGGGCAAGTTCAAGAAGCAGAAGTATAACTGAGAATCACTCTGTCTTAAGATCTCAGTTGCTTTATTACTCTTGTCAAAATCAAGAACTTGAATTGCTTCATACAAGAATTAAAAGAGAATGTGATTGGAAATGTGAAGTGGAAGGATCTGTTTTGATGGTTAATCGAGGTGAAGCATTCATTGCAAAGGTTAGAATGGGTTGTCAAATTACACTGCAACAAGTGTGGGGAAATATGGGAACTGGGTAATTTTCTAGTCATTTGCTGTTCAACATTTAGTACACAAACAATTTAATGACAAGGCTGTAGTATATAGTGTAGTGTAAAATAATCATCAAGAAACTCCATTTCTGTAATTTTCATCTTGTTTTCAGAACCAAAATAAATACAGAGGGCAGGGGAAGTAAATTGTGTGACTTAACTTCCCCTTATACCTGGTACTTGCCAGCATACAAATACTTGAACTTATATGTTTGTTAGTGTTCCTTTGAACTTGAGTCTTATGAAATAGTAAGAATAAACACTGAAATGATAAAATTGTATTATAGAAAAGAATATTGTGTCCACTTATGTAGATAACCACACAGGGAGATACATGCATGTTGAAATTTGTTTTTATTTTCTATGGTTATAGTGCTTGAACTCAAACTGTCAAGCACTCATCTACACATGATTTAAGTGAGCTCGGT
Source organism: Pezoporus wallicus (assembly GCF_028554395.1). Lineage (NCBI taxonomy): Eukaryota > Metazoa > Chordata > Aves > Psittaciformes > Psittacidae > Pezoporus > Pezoporus wallicus. Next base: position 18,637 of record NW_026636450.1, on the reverse strand, counting down.
TGCTGATATAAAAGACACTGATTTCTCTAAGTTTATAACCAGCCCCAAGGGGCCATGTTTTACACGCACCATTACAGTTAGGTGCAACTTAGTTGAAAACCAATTTTCTACAGTTACTGACTAAGCACAGGTTTCAAGGAGGTTTAACTACAGACAATATGAAATTGCAAATACAAGTTACTGCTGCGCAAATGCAATAAGCAAGAAAAAAATAAAAGAGTCTGGAACTGCAAATTGGAAAATTTTTAATCTAGTACTTTTTCAGTATTTTTTTTCTTACAGCATCTGGGAGTAGCAGAAAAAATAGAAAACCACTGTTTGGTTGTATTTTAATGATTTATAAATGCTAAAGAAAAGCAGAGTACCCAATATCAATTGTGATATTCTTCTGTCTTCCTAAATAGGTGGACAAAATAAACCTAAATAAAATAAGCCTAAACAGGCCTAATAAATAGCCTGAGTAGATACACGGTGCTGAACCACTGAGCCTTTCTATTTGAGCTGTGTCATCATAAGTCAAAGAGTTGATTTCTAGAATGCAGAACATTTTTCATAATCCATTTCTAGGAATAGTAATATAGTCTGTTAATTTGAGCAGAGAGTAGAAAAAATCACTGTTTATACTGCATGATATTTAAAATAAGTTGCACAAAACTGGAGAAAAAGTTAATGCCCATTTACAAAATGCTGGTATAGAAAATTCACTGATTTGTAAAGATCAAATTAGCATGAAGCATTTTATGCAGAAGCTTCATCACTGAAACATAGTGAACTGTACTGGATAAAGTCTCTCAGATTTTTGAGACACTAAAATACAGCAGAAGAACAAGAGTTAGTGTCATGCTGACTTACTGAATATTAAGAAGCAGTTGATGGTTCTAACTGAGTTGCATCAAATGAAAAAATTGAAAAGCTCAAAAAAATATACTGTCCTGAAGATTAGAAGTACAGAGTTGTTTGCAATGTGTTTATCCTCAATTAGGAGATGGTACTGTTTACTTCTCTCTCAGAATCTGCTCTAAATAGGATCCTAAAGGTACAAATAGCTGTCATTTGGTCCTGCAAAGGCTAGTTTCTTTGTACGTTGTTCAGAACTGGTGCGGAAGAATATTTTACAGAATACAGAATTTGGCAAATAGGTCAGATTTGCACATGCAGATTTTTACATGCTTTATTGAAATCCAGTAGCTGATGTCCCATATTTTCTTTCAACTATGCTTTTGCTGTGCTACTTGTAAACATTTTTTTGTTCAGAAATAGTGTCCTGAAGTGATAAGTGATGCATACTTAAATTCTCAAAAAGTATGAAGAACCTTAACATCTCCAGGAATGATTATGTACTACAGTTCATGTAATGTATTTAAAAAATAATTTTTATGATAAATTACATTGAAGAATTAATAATTGGACAAGAACCTATTTTCATTAAACTTTGGATGCATACCACCTACATATAAAATACTCAAACACTGCTGTGCATAGGATGAAATTCACATTTCTAATAGTACTTGAAAGAGTGGTAGCTGTGTTCCTTAGTAGTTATCTTTGCTACTCCTTGAATCTTTCAAATACGTAAAAAAAAAAAAGAAGAAAACCCCAAACCTTATGAAACTTTTAGGCTGCCCAATGTTTTTAAAAGCATATTAAAAAACAAAGCAAACAAAAACAAAATACCAACCACAAACAAAATCACAACTAAATAAAAACCGAAACCACACCAAAATCCAAACACCCCTCACTCTTCAATTCTTAGAATGGAACCTATTCAGAGGTATTTGTCTATGTATCTAAATTTTAAAGTCTATATTTCATGTCTGATCAATTTGTGCTAACACATACGTGGTCTAGATATACCAGTGTTACACATTGTGTTCTCTAGATTATGTATGTCCAATTAGTGAAACCTTGACACATAAAGGTAATAATTTATCACTATGTAAATTGAATATTACCAAATTTATTTTAAAATTTTTCCTCTTCATGGATGTTAAACAAGGAGTTGTTTATTAGATTTTCACCAGACTGATTGTCTCATGTGGCACTTCATCAGTTACAGTCTATCATTGTTCCAAGGCTCCTTACTGAATGATAGGCATTATAGCTGGATGGGGCCGAGAATTCCCTGCATCAACATAAACCTTCAGCAATGCATGTAAAAGTCCTTTAGGGAAAAGGATCCACAGTTTGAAAAAAATCACAGTTCATGGTTTGCTTTTGGGGAAACTTTGTGTAGCACTATTGTAAAAGGACTTATCTAAAATTAAATCTTAAATAAAACCCCAAGTTTTTACTTCCCTTACTGAATTATGCTGCGGTCATCTTCAGTTTTAATGACCCTCAGCATTAGTGAACTGTTTCCTTACTTCACTGTATGTAAGTAGGTTTGGGTGTTTAATCAGGAAAACGTTTCCCCTATAGAGTTAAACAATATTTTCTTTTAAATTAACTTGGAAAAACATTAGTCTACAGAAATTTAATATATAGACTCATTATATCTTGTGGAATCTAGAAAGGAAATGAAGGCAAAATACTTGAGCATATATTATTTACTGTGAATCACTAATATTAAAAAAAAAAAAAAAAAAAATCTACTTAATTTCCTCTTCCAGTCCATTCCCCCAGGCAAGCGTGTAATGAAAAGCAGAATAATTTTCTTAATTTTTTTCCAATTTCTTGACATTTGTGTGGAACTGTAGATTCTAAATGCTACATTTAGAATATTTAAGTCCTTAGGGGCTTTATTTAATGGAGAAGGATTTAAAAGTTTGATGGATATGTACTGTCCAGGTTTATTTGGATAGGATAAAAGGACAAAATGTTGCTCGTAATGAGACCAATTTTGAATATCTAATGAGCATCTGCATAGAATATTAGCCTGAGAGTCACCGCTCTCTTCAAAAATGTGGATCACATTTAAACAGTGGTTTTAATATTAATTACAGTTATATAATAAAATGACCAAACTTAACTGTATGTAGCTGGGTTTTTTAAAATATTTTTCCCCTTTTTCTTCTTTTCCTGACCCTCTTCACCCCTCTAACGTTCTTTGTATGCCAACCATTTCTGGTAAGCATTAGGTTCTTTTAGGTTGTGGAGTGCGGAAAATCCTAAAATAAGTGTCTTAGCAGAACTTTAAAAGGTTTGTTGTAATTAGTGATCAGAAGCAAAACTTGATTTACTTAAATTGGAAATTAAGCCACATTGATCCCAATCAGTTCTCATTTTTATTTGTCTCAGGGCAATGAGAATACCCTGTGAAGGACTTTGCATTTGTCAGTTCTCAATAGCCAGCAGAAAACTCCTCTCAACACACATAGCCCATGGGCGTAATGTGGTTATGGTGGGAGAAAATAAAATAAAGGGTATGTACTTGCTGAATTCAGCAAGCAGAACATTCAGTTACATGAAAACAGCATGTTAGATTAGTTGTCTCATAGGGGATACAGTGAAACTGTGAGTTTCCTTCTGTAATTCTACACATACAGGTAAAGAGAAATTATGCAGAGGGATTTTAATAAGCATGTAATATACGTAGTGGGTTAGTAAGTTCAAGCCTACGGTTTGTTTTCTTATGTTGTGAAAAAACTACCTAAGGATGAATATCCCAAAATACTAGCTCTTTCTTGGCAATCTAAATAACTAGCTACTTAGCAAATGGTGCAGTTGGTTCGTTCTGCACAGCAGTGCTTTTGTGTGGCTTGTTGTTTATATTCTTTCCTGTATCCAATCAAGTCACTATTTTCTTCTCTAAACTTTAAACGCTGATTTTGCTTTTACTACATTTTTGAAATATTGTTTGAGCTAAATCTTTAATGATCATATATTTTGCATGCTATTTTAAATCATTCAAGTGGAATATCAGTAAAAAGCACATGAAAGATTTGGTAGCTGCTTTTCTATTAGCTGTATTTCACAGTAGTTGTGTTTTACCTGATTAAGAGATTAGTCTCTGAGAAGAGCATATTTGATTGAGAATGATCTCCAGATGCTCAGTGTGTGTTTTTGTGTGTGTGTGTGTGTGTGTGTGTGTGTGTGTGTGTGTGTGTGTGTGTAAAACTTTATATAACTTCATTATTTTCCACCATCAGTCTCTTGATCCTTTCTTACATTGTCAGTTGTTTGTTTTAATATAGCCAGGATGCTGTGCTTGGTGGGGTGTTTTTAATGCCACAGTGTTGTTCACAAAAGACAGTGTGTGTCCACAGTAGTCCAGGAAAGCCTAGAGAGTGCCCTGTAGCCTGCAGAGCTCCCAGGTTTCTGGATAAAACTACCATGTTTGTATCCAGGCTAAAAAGCTTCACTAATACTGTGCAGCATCAAATTAGTATCTGTAATATATTTATGTCTTAGTTGCCCTAGGAGGAACTCTGGTAGAATTTATTTAAACCTGCATGATCTCTTTATTTCTTAGGGATAATATATGGAAAGGAAACAGCTCTTCCTCCTTTCATAATAACTTTGGAGTACACGTTTTTATCTCATGAAGGTGAAGCAGTCTCTCTTTTCTCAGATCTTCTTCACGGTGGGAACTTGTGAAGGAAAAAAATCTTTTTCTTTTCTTGCAACAGCCCTTCAGTTTGAACTCCAGCAGCAGCCAAACAAAAGTTATCTTCTGATTTATAAAATGGCATGGTGTAGAATGTCCTGTGTGAGCAGAATTTATATGAAACAAGTTAACATTAAATCAGTATTTTACAGACTGTGGGTGTGTGGTTAAGGGGTTGAAGCAGCATAAGCAGTATTTGTTAAGATATCAACTGTCTCCCAGAACCAAAACCAGATAGCTGTGTCAGCACAGCCCTATGCTAATTATGAACAGGGATACGCTTTTAGAGGTGATGTGGGAAGAGAATACAGAGAACAGCATGGAAATATGGCATTAATAGTATCAGATCATGTGGAGTTTCCCAAGTAAAAAAAAAAAAAAAATCCTTGCTGAATCTATGGGTCACATTGAGATACAGTTGCTATAGAGTTGTTGGAAACTTTCAGGTGTTGTAAGAAATGTAGTTCTTCATGTTATAATGATACCATTCCCAATGTTGTTACCTAGTGTTGAGAAGTAGGCTAATATACATTATAATATGAAAACCCACTGGAGACCATCATATCCAGTCTCTCTAAGTCATTGGGTGTATGTGACCTACCCTAGGAGCAGGAAAGCGTTCCAAAATACAGCTGTGGGAAAAAGTATCACAGTGCTCAGGTAATAGCCCCAACATGTCCCAGCTTTGTCTAGTCCTCTGTCCAGCTTTGTGCAAAACAGGGATGTGTATATTTATATATCTCTATACATCTCTCTGTCTGACATGTTGAGCCATTTTTCTGTCCTTCCTTTGTCCTTGAGAGTAGTGTAATGGAGGGTGAACATATTATTAATTTGGTCAGTATTCTCTATCAAACAGTACTTACAACAGAATATACTGAGGCATAATGTATAATGTAATTAGATGAAGCTTAATCTCAAGCTAGATGAGGGAGAGACCATGATTTTCTAGCTGTGTAGCTCTTCATGTTAAAAATGTCCCTTTTTTTTTGTTAGTGCTCATTTCAGATTTTTTGTTACCTTTTTTTTTTTTCTTCAAAGCAAAACCAATGATTATTTCAAGGGCTTTGAAAACAATAGAAAATATGTGGTTATGTATTACTTGCTGTGATCATGTTTCTGCTTTTGTTTAGTTACAACATGGCAAGATTAATACAAGTGTAAGCCAGTCTATACGCTAAGATAATTTTCCATGCATAAAAGGAATCTAGATTAAAATGGCAGGTTGTAAACTCAATAGGGCATGTGACAAGTTGACAAATAGTAAATAAACCCTAGTAATAAAACCCAATTAATTTCAAGTCTGCAAATGTATTGAAGTAGTTGATCTGGCAAACAGTTATTGTCTCATCCTCAGAAACTGAGAAATTAGTCTGAAAATATCCCAGATAAATGTTATCTCTGATCAGCTTATAGACTGAAAGTACACTACTTTTTTTTTTTTTTAAGAACACTCTTTTATATATCTGAACATGCAGTGTTTTTCAGAGTTTCAGATTAAAAATTGACTTGGGATGAATACTTATAGTTACTACCCATTCTTCCATTCCTTGAAATTAATCCTTAAATTAGAAGAGCAATGTCTAGACCTTCATGTTCATTGAGGAATAATAATAAGCACTTAATGTCAAACACCTTTTCTTTGTACCATAAATGCCTGCATGTGTGCTCTGTAACTTCACAGATTTATTTTCTGGTTTGAACTTTAGCTGTTTAGTTTGCTTGACAGAGCACAGACACGCCATAAGTACAGTATGCAAAGCATTCCCCACGTTTCTTACTGTGTTTGACTTGGCAGTTGACTTTCCTTTTGGGAATTCTTCCTCAGTGTTGTAAATATTCATTGAAAGAGTGATCTCGTCTATTTCCTGGTTTCAATGGATACATTCATAACCTTAAGAATGATGTCTCTTTTCAAAAACATGAGATACAACTTGACAATTACATTACAAGGGGAAGGAGGGAAGACCCTGCACCTTTCAGAAATACATAAATTATTGTGAAATATTAATTTGTTGAAAAGCTATTTGTATATTTCCTAGAATATTAACAAAGCAAGTGTATATTTATATTTAGTAAGCAGTAGCACCTGAAAAAGTCTGTGTTTTGAAGTTCTGTGGTGTAAAAAACTGTTATTCCCTTTGAATAGAAGACTTGATGGGTCTTTCTAATGAAGAAATAACTAACCTCACTTGGAGTATTGCGCAAAGTTCTGGTGTCCTCAGCATAAAAAGGACATGGAACCGTTGGAACAAGTCCAGAGGAGGGCCAAGAGGATGATCGGGGGCTGGAGCACCTCCCGTATGAAGAGAGGCTGAGAAAGTTGGGGCTGTTCAGCCTGAGGAAGAGAAGGCTGCGTGGAGACCTCATAGCAGCCTTCCAGTATCTGAAGGGGGCCTATAGGGATGCTGGGGAGGTACTCTTCATTAGGGACTGTATTGACAGGACAAGGGGTAACGGGTTAAAATACAGAGCTATGTGTTTTGTCTGATGCTTTTTAGAATCACCAAGTGCTTGAACATCCACATAAGATTTTGTTATAAGATATTGTGTTATTCTTAACCCTGATTAAATAGTTATCTTCCGTTTCTCATCTGTCCTCATTCCTTTTAATTTTCAATTTTGGAGTTTGTGTCTGCTGTTCAAGACTTCCGCACTGTTCTGTGATTCCAATGAGACTCCATTTCAGCAGCAGAGAACTGCTGGGCTAGAGGTAATACCAGCCCATTTCGTAGTAGCATAGAATAGTTAGGGTTGGAAAGGACCTTAAGATCATCTAGTTCCAACCCCCCTGCCATGGGCAGGGACACCTCACACTAAACCATGTTACCCAACGCTCTGTCCAACCAGATCTGTTCATATGTTTTTCCTTGTAAATTGAACTTTAAAGCATTGTCCAGGAAAAAAAAAAAATATAATGTTTCTCCTCCACATTTTAGCAAGAGAAAAACATAGAGCAAGCAGAAAGTGAAGCCATAGATTTCTGCCGTTTGCTCTGTTGCTATTTTTGTATGTGTCAGCAGGTGGTGCTGAAATGCAGTCTAGTATAAAGTCTCGCACAAGAAGCTTACAATCTGTTTTCATTTCTGGGCCGTAGGAGGTTTTGCTCCTTGAAGCATCTTCAGGTTCATTTATAGAACTATTTTTATTTCTGAATATTAGCAAATTGTGAAAACTATAGTTAAATTTTATTTTGCAGCCAGGGATGCTAAAGTATTTTAGTAAAATGGAAATCATTGTCACACGTGCACTAGTTTTGTGACAAATATGACAATAAAAGGACACACAGGCAACCTGGAGAGAGATGAAAGAGATATGCGGGTTCATGAGCAGAATACTTAAAGCAAGAGGAACAGTGAATACCTTCCCGAGATGCTTGTCATTGATGCATTAAGAAATTGTACCGAAAACCACCAACACTTCCTTCCCAGACGAAAGAATTTACATGTAACAATGACAGAGTAATGGTGCCATCTAGGGATTAATTTTCTTAGTGCTCTGTCACGATTCTGGGTGTGGGAAGCACTTAAAATGTGAGCAAAGCTTTTAGAGTTATTTTGCCAGTAAATACACTCTTGCCCTATGTGCTGCTTTGGAATGATGCATACTGAAAGTGTCAGTCCCATTTAGGAAAGAAGAAGTAACTTAATTTCTTCTAATTCTTGTCTTTATTTTCTCATTTTGACTAAAAGCAGCTGGATGCTTTTGTCAAAGTAGCATGTGCTGTTAATACAATACTTAATTACAGAATTGAGTAGTATGTTCTCTTTTGTCTCATTCAATACACTGGGCAATTTAATAGGCATATCAGCTTTCTCATATACCTTTTTTTACTGCCATTCCATTGTAAACCTTGAGCAGAAACTCTCCCCATCTGTAGTCTCACTCTCTTCACACATTGTACTGGATTAATGCCAATTAATTAAGAGAGGAAGAGGTAAAGTATCTCCTCTTTTTGCCACTCCACATTTCTGTATGATCAGTGGTATTACATGTGAGTAATTTATTCAATGGCAAGAAAGTGATCTTCTTGTACACAGAGGTGAAAGGTGAGTGTTGTCTGAGGTTTAGTAGCAGGAATGTGAATAAAATAACAGACTAGGGAGAATGTAGGCCCCCTCAGGAAGCTCTCGGGAGAACTGGCTACACAGGATTTGCAGAAGGCTGAGGTTCTGAATGACTTCTTTGCCTCGGTCTTCACTGGCAAAGGCTCTGACCAAACCACCCAAGTCTTGGAAGGCAGATGCAGGGACTGTGAGAATGAAGACCTTGCACCCTCTGTAGGAGAGGATCTGGTTCGAGACCATCTTAAAAATCTGAATGTGCACAAGTCCATGAGTCCTGATGGGATCCATCTGCGGGTCCTGAAGGAGCTGGCAAATGAAGTTGTGAAGCCGCTGGCCATCATATTTGAGAAATCATGGCAGTCAGGTGAATTTCCTTATTACTGGAAAAAGGGAAATATAACCCCTATTTTCAAGAAGGGGAAAATGGATGACCCAGGGAATTACAGACCCGTCAGTCTCACCTCTGTTCCTGGCAAAATCTTGGAGCAGATTCTCCTGGAAGGCATGCTAAGGCACATGAAAAACAACAAGGTGCTTGGTGACAGCCAGCATGGCTTCACTAAGGGGAAATCCTGCCTGACCAATTTGGTGGCCTTCTATGATGGGGCTATGGAACTGATGGACAGGGGTAGAGCAGTTGATGTCATCTACCTGGACTTGTGTAAAGCGTTCGACACTGTCCCACACGACATCCTTGTCTCTAAGTTGGAGTGACATCAATTTGATGGATGGACCACTTGGTGGATAAAGAACTGGCTGGATGGCTGCACACAAAGAGTTGTGATCAATGGCTCAATGTCCAGCTGGAGACCAGTAACGAGTGGTGTCCCTCAGGAATCGGTGTTGGGACCGGTCTTGTTTAACATCTTTGTTGGTGACATGGACAGTGGGATTGAGTGCGCCCTCAGCAAGTTTGCCGATGACACCAAGCTGTGTGGTTTGGTTGATACGCTGGAGGGAAGGAATGCCATCCAGAGGGACCTCGACACTCTTGTGAGGTGGGCTGATGCCAACCTCATGAAATTTAACCATGCCAAGTGCAAGGTCCTACACCTGGGTCAGAACAATCCCAGGCACAGCTACAGGTTGGGCAGAGAATAGATTCAAAGCAGCTCTGAGAAGAAGGACTTGGGGGTGTTGGTCGATGAGAAAATGAACATGAGCTGGCAGTGTGTGCTCGCAGCCCAGAAAGCCAACCGTATCCTGGGCTGCATCAAAAGGACCGTGACCAGCAGGTTGAAGGAGGTGATCCTGCCCCTCTACTCTGTTCTTGTGAGACCTCACCTGAAGTATTGTGTGCAGTTCTGGTGTCCTCAACATAAAAAGGACATGGAACTGTTGGAACAAGTCCAGAGGAGGGCCACGAGTATGATCAGGGGACTGGAGCACCTCCCGTGTAAAGACAGGCTGAGCAAGTTGGGGCTGTTCAGTCTGGAGAAGAGAAGGCTGCGTGGAGACCTCAAAGCAGCCTTCCAGTATCTGAAGGGGGCCTATAGGGATGCTGGAGAGGGATTCTTCATTAGAGACTGTAGTGACAGGACAAGGGGTAATGGGTTAAAACTTAAACAGGGGAAGTTTAGGTTGGATATAAGAAGGAAATTCTTTCCTGTTAGGGTTAGGGTGCTGAGGCACTGGAATAGGTTGCCCAGGGAGGTTGTGAATGCTCCATCCCTGGCAGTGTTCAAGACCAGGTTGGACGAGGCCTTGGGTGATATGATTTGGTGTAAGGTGTCCCTGCCCACGTCAGGGGGGTTGGAACTAGATGATCTTAAGGTCTGTTCCAACCCTAACGATTCTATGATTCTATGTGAATGCATATGTCAGTAGTATCACGAGGGATTGGGTTGGTTTTTGGGTTTTGGCTTTTTGATTTTTTGTTTTGTTGGGGGAGGGGGGGACTTTTTTTTAGGGTTTTTTTTGGTTTTTTTTTTTTCCCCCAAGTAAAATATAAATGGAACTATAAGATTTATTGTCCTATATAATATAAAGCATATGATTGTCATAAATACCTGAAAAATGTCCATTGCTTGCTTTATGCTCACTCACTGGCCAATGCAAGCCAGATACTGCATGTGGTTACCTAGGTTTTTTTGTCTTGTTTTTCAAATAATGGCAGTCTAGATGTATGGAAAGCAACAGCTGGCCTCTATGAAGAATTAAGAGTTGATTTGTGTGTTGTGTAATTCAGATGGGTCTGCAGTGGCCCAGCAGAAGTTCCTAGGTGTGTTACTGTTTCAACTTTTCAGTCTCACTCAGGCTAGCTTAGATATTGACTATTGGAGGGTAACAGCCAACAGACAGCAAATCACAAATGCTTTCCAGAAGGAAAGGAGTTCCCCGGAAATGAGGACAAGAGTTCATCCAACCTGGTGAGGAAGAGATGACTAGATGTAGTTTAGATATCCCTGGAAGCGTTCAGTGTAGATGACACCCTCAGCAACATGGTTTAGTGGTGGGCTTGGCAGTCCTAGGGAAGTGGTTGATGATTTTAGAGGTCTTTTTCAACCTAGCTGATTCTGTGATTCTGTGTACAGAGAGGCTGTACTATTGCTAAGCCATTTACTCTATTCCTGCCACAGTTTAACACTCTTAGTAACATGCCGTTTTTCTTCTACCCCATTGTATCTCCTTTGCCCTCAGCAACCATTCTCGCATCCAATTATTTTTTTCCCCATAACAAGAACTCTATGTTCTGCTTAGCTGGGATGAAAAATAATAAATCATACATTTGAAACAATATGTAAATTTATTTCCCTCTTTTCCTTTCATGTGGTATAGCTTTCTTGCAGAGCTTTCCTAGACTGGCTAAACTTGGATAAAAATAGATGGCCATAGTCTGGCGCTTCATGTCACTTGTTTTGATAAGAAATCCCCTGTGTTATTTGTGAATACACACATGTTGCAAATCATTTGAGGCACAAATAATATAGAAAGAAACTCTTTTTCCCATACTTTTAAGTTTTGTTTTCATGAACAGTTGGGGGTGCTATAAGCCATCTGAGATAAATGTCTGTGTAAAAATCAAAACATTATTTGAAGTGATGCTACTACGAAGAAGCTACTGAGTGGAGATGCGGAAAGATTAGACATCTGTAATTAAAATAGAATAATAGAGACTTCTAAAGAATCTCTGTAATTTATCAGCAAAAAAGAAATCAAATTGTTATTTGCAAGCTTTTTACTCAGAGATTCATTGTAGTAAATAGTCTAAGCACCGTGTATCAGGTCTCAAATCAACTCTTATGTCAATTAGTGTGTCATATTTTGAACACCCCAATGTTGGAAGAATTCTTACCCCATATCTTTAACTTTAAAGAATTGTTAAAAATCCAGCTGCACATTAACCACACTTCTCATGAAACACGTGTTATCTACTTTACCACTCTTGACCTTATCATATGGTAATTTTCTAGCTTTTAAGATGTAATTTTTGAGATTTTTAGAGGTACTCCCAGTTTCTTCCTAAGGTGCTTTTGCTGTCTTAAGTAGTCTTTAAATGATTTACTTCTAGTACTTTCACTTTATATTTCATATGTTGATTGCTTGCTGAACTGTTGCCTTGATGTATGAATAGTGAACGAAGCTATAAAAAGCTTTAAATTTAATTTGCATCAGCTTCTAAAGTCAGATTATTTCATATTGCAAAGATGAGTTTCCTAATCTTTACTATAGAAACTATGGAGAAGACATAATAAAATTAAAAATAACTCACTTTACTACTTAAAAATCATATGTTGAAAAGGCTTTGAGTTACCAGTGATTTCATTGGAAATTCTTCCTTTTATTTGGATGATTTAGATATAAACCCTAAAAAGGAAGTAAACCCAAACAAACAAAAAAAGCATTTCTCTTTCATGTGCTACCAACCTTATTGGCTCTGAACCAAATAATTTTCAATAAATTAGAAGATGGTTTAGGATTTTAACATATCCTAAAGTTCCTATTACTGCTTTCTTGAAAATCTTATAACTTGAATTCTCCCACTGGATAGTGGAGTGTCGTGGTTTAAACCCAGTCAGGTAACTCGTTCGCTCACTTCCCCCCCGTTCTTGCCCTCCCCCTGCTCTCGGAGGGACGGAGAGGAGAATCAAAAGAATGCAACTCCCACGGGTTGAGATAAGAACAGTTTAGTAACTAAGGTATAACACAGATCACTACTGCTACCACCAGTGATAATAATGATGAAGGAAATAACAAGGGAAGAGAATAGAACACCTCAGCACCAGCCGACTGATAACTCACCCCCCAAGCCCGACCAAGCTCCGACCGATACCTCCTCCAACCCTGCAGTCTCCCAGCCCTTCCGGGTAACTCCCAGTTACATCCTGGGCATGACGTGCTGTGGTATGGAATACCTCTTTGGTCAGTTTGGGTCAGGTGTCCTGTCTCTGCTTCCTCCCAGCTTCCCCTCCTCCCTGGCAGAGCATGAGGCTCACAAAGTCCTTGGCCAAACCAAAACATCTCTATCAGCTCTGTTCCCGAGCCGAAAGTCAAAACACTGCACTGCACCAGCTACCAAGGAGGAGAAACATGACTGCTACTGCTGAACCCAGGACATGGAGATAGCAGTATATTCAATAAGCCCAGTTAGAACCATAGAATCATGAAATCATATAGGTTGGAATGGACGAATGGATATGGACGTCATGTAGTCTGACTTTATGCTCTTAGTAGGGCCGATTATGTCAGGTTGTTCAGCGTCTGCACAGTTTGATTTTCAGCTGTCTCCAAGGATGGATGTTGCACAGTCTTCTTTTAGCCCCTGTTCTAAGACCTCACTGAGAATAAGCTTTTTTCCCTTCATTAAGTCCCATATTCTAACTTGTGTCCATTGTTTCTCATGCTTCTGCTGTGCATCTCTGAGAACTACTTGACCTAATGTTCTATGTATAGCTGTAAACATCAATAGGTTCCCCCCTCTTTTTTTTTTTTTTTTCTTAGTCTGAACATACTGTCTGCTCTTAAGTTCTTGCATGTTGTGCCCCTGACCATTTTGATAGGTTTTGGCTGGACTTCCTCCAGTATTTCTGTTATACTGGAATGTCCAAAACTGGTCACAGTATGCAGTTAATAATACTGAGTGTTAGAAGAGTGAACCTATGAAGAGAGTAAAAAAAAAAACAAACACACAAACCAAAAAAAAAAACCACAAAATAATTGTCTGAAATAACCACAGAAAGCAATAACCACACTCATGTTATAAGTAGGGTTTAAATAAAGGCCAGTAAATTACAATAAATGATCCTTCTTTAAGGTTCAGGGTTTTATGGGAGATCAACTTTTGGGAACCTGCCAGGTAGAATACCCTGGAACTTAGTGTAAAGCTATATGCAGGAGAAGTGCTTAGTCCTAGATAGTCTAAAAAAAACTAAGTAGTGAAAGGTGGGAGAAAAAGAAGGCAATAAGGTAATAATAAGTGATTATAGGAGAACCACCACTTACTGATGGAGATTTAAAAACAAACCAAAGAAACAATGTGAAAAATACCATCCATTCAAAATATGGACTGATAGACATCACTCCTTATTTATTTGAAATATTGTTAGTGTGAAACTGCTGTATCTCAATGTTCTTTAAAAGTCTAATTAAAATTATTTATAGTCTCAAAGAATAGAAGCAAATGAGCTGTAAAAAGTGCATGCTTTCTTTTAATATATTTCAAGGGTGGTAAAGGGTTGATGTCAAAATATGGTGCAAGTTTTCTACATTTGTTTGTTTTCTTTTCTTTTTATTTTTAAGTATTTCCAGGAAGTAAATAGAGAAAGGCAGGCACTAAAATATTTTTTAATGTATACTTTTATAGCTGAATAGTTGTCCTTTCTATAATAGATAGCTATGTGCAGCTGCGACCTCCACTTTGTAAGCAGAAGAAAGGGAAAGGAATGGCCTTTGCAGTTAATGCAAGTTCACGTTCCTGGGCTGGTAAAACCCTCTACCTAGCCAAACTCCACAGTCCATTTTGGCTCACCACTATAAAAAGAAGTTCCTTCTGCCCTACGCTGTTTGTATAACTGGGATCATTCTTCTGCTTTTCCCTTTTAGAACACCTTCATTCTTCCATAAAAAATATTTTTTTAAAAGTATTTAGGAGTGGCAGCTATAATGTACCCTAATGCTAATTTTAGGAATCACCTACAGGAGAGGAGCATTGGCTCATTCTCACAGGTGTCTCATCTGAGGCTTCCAGTTGAATAAGAAACAAAACACACACAGAAAAAGAAACTAATTACCACTCTAATTCGGCTGGACCATTTAAAAAACACTGCAAACCTTTCATGTTGTGCAGCAAACATGTTAGAATTCCCTGTGGTTTCAGCAGGAAAAAACAACTATAGGTTACTGTTGAAAGATATTTGGGCAACTAAGGAATTAAGTACCAAGAAATAGAACTAGCTATTATTAGACATTAAATATTATTGAACCCATCACACTGTCTTTACCTAACTTTTTTCAATTAGACAAGGGTTTCGTAAAATGTTAAGTAGTATTTCTGAGAAAATACAACTCCATAGCTACTGTTGCGGAGGTAAGAAGAAAGGAAACGAGCTGGTGCACCCTCAGCTGTAGCTCACAAGAACAGCAGAATCATTGGTGATTTTTATTTCTTTTCAAAAGGAAAAATGTTATTTCCTGACCAACTCGTTGGAGGAATTTTTTCAAAGAAGGAGAACCATTGTGCATGTCCACTGGTACTTCACTTACAGAAACAGTGTTTTGTAGTCCCTTGTTACCGTATTGTTACCATCCATAGAAGTCCCTGACAGCCACTCAGTCAGAAAGCGTGGGAATACAAAGGAGAAAATAAAGAAAGAAATAACTGTATTAAATTTGTCTACCCTTTAAATAAAGTCGCCATTGACAGACACAATCTGTCAAAAAGTAATTGTTTTGCTATCTAACTGTAGCAAATTTTAACAGCAAGAAACTCATTATTTAAAGGGCTTTTAAATTTCACATTTTATCTCATTCAACAGTAATCTTTCAAATTCTGTTCCTTTATTCTGCTAATACCACTGACTAAACTGCTAGCAACATATTTCTCATTTGGGTTGATGTTCAGTGCTGAAGAAAGCTGTTGTCCAATGTGCTATCATTTTTGGGTTTTGTGGCATTTTTAGCACAATATTCTTGAATACTTTTCACATAAATTGTCTCAAGGAGCTGAGTGTATCTGTGAGGGAAGGAGAGAGCATAAGTTCTACCTGTTTAGGTATGGGGCTGACTTTCCTGCACTCAAGTTCAATTTATTTATTATTAGTAATTTTAACCTAAGCATAGTTTACCTGGTAAGTCTGCATTGCTCTGGTATGTATCTGAAGGTGGGTGAGTGGTACATGACTGAAGCAATCAACTAGTTTATTCCCTTACATATGTGTCACAGCAAAACAATAACCACCATTAAAACTGGCTGTTCTTATACTTTCAAATTCTTAAAAAAAATCATATAGTGATTTTATGACACATGTGCAACGCTATACATACTTATGTTTATCTGGGGAAAAAACAGATTAGGTTAGTTTAATGTGTGGGGATCTATTATATAGTAGATAAATGTCTGCAATGTATTATATAGTGCTGAAATCACTAATATTGCCCTCAGTTCCTGGCTAAATATGTGGAAATGCTTTCTCTAATATTTATGCACTTATGAAAAAACCCCACTTATCCACCTCTACATCTATCTTGTATTCTATTTTGATGGGTTTTACAATCAATTCACAATTTTTAGAATTAAATTGAACTGTGTAAATGACATTTAGTGCTTTGAAATTTTTCTGAAGAGCTGCTTCTAGCTTCTGCTGAGAGTAACTCTTTTTACCAGACTAAACATTCATGTGAGGATGACATGTAATTGAACTCTGTTATTTTTTATTATTTGTTGCAGTTATAAGTATCTGTATTTTCAGTGTCATCTATATGCCTTCATAACAAACATTAACACCTGTTCAAGCCGTTAAATTTGTATTAAGCTGTCTTGTACCATGATTAATCATTAGAAAGATGAGGATTTGTCTTTAGATGTTGGGGGCTTCATACTTTTTCCCATCATTAAGCATGGGTTACTGTCTTGATAAAAAGACTTATATTAAGATTTCAACCTCCTCTTCTTCCTCCCTGCTGTCAATGAATGGATTCTTTTAAATACTCAGCATTATTTCTCTGAAGATTTGAGCAAGTTTCTGAAATATGCTGCTCCTATGGGTGTAAAGGCCTTTTGCACCTTCATAAACCTAAAAGAAGTGTGTAGAGCTGAGTTTGTTGGAGTCATTCTTTTAAATTAAATCAAAATCCGATCTTGGATGGTTTAGGTGGGGAGCTCTGTACTATTTTTTCTTTTATCTTTATTTTAAATAAATAAATAAATAGACAAATAGCTTAATTTTATTCTCAGAATTGACTGACCTACCAGGCCTTGCAGGGGAAGGAGGGCCGGGCAGAACTAGCAAAATGCTTGGATAACATTTATGCCCGAAATAGGAGGACAAATGAGCATTCTAGGACAACATCATTGTGAGGTTCAAAGCTATTAATCAAAAGTGAAAACCTTGTACCTTTTCTTCTTGGTTCAGGAAGCTAGTCCATATGCTATAGTCTTTGTATGGCAAATGAGATACAGTTGCTCTCTGCTGAAAGGAACTAGCTTTTATCCAAATTTATCAAAGCCATCTGCAGGAGTTTATTTGTCAATTTAATTGGAGAAAAACAAATTATCAATAAGGCATACTTAGACCTTAGCCTTGCTAGGATGTACATTCTGGTAATGTTTAGCTGCTCCATTAGGTGATTGTGCATATAGTTTATGCTTAGACAGTGTATATTTTGAGCATGCATGTGTAACGGAGCTACGAAACCTTAGGCAAAATATTCTGCAGTATCAGCCCTTCAAGGTGACTTTCTTTCATGGTTTGTTGCTTCTTGCACTTCCATTCGTCTGTGTGCCATATCTCGCTTCATATCCAGCTGGATTACACAGAAATTGATCATGATTTTTAAGATAGAGCCAAAACTCCCAGGAGATCATCTTTATGCAAATCACATTCTCTAGAGGAGTGAATAGATGCTTAGAATAAAGGAAAAGTGGATAATTACCTGTTGGGTGGTAAATAATCATATGCCTTAAAGAAGACAGAAAAATAAGCACTGTGTGTGTTTACCTTAGATATTTTGCCTTTGATATAATTTAGAATTCTTGGTATAGTACTTAATATTTAGAAATAAAATGTCAGTTTACTGACAGAGGAATTTAATCCAGTTATATTTTATTGCTCTACTGCACATCCTTAATTTATTTTCCTAATCTGTTTATATGTTATATCTCTGTAAATGTGACTTGTTTGTTTGTTTAGGGTTTTTTTTGGTGGAGGTTCTTGTTGGTTTTCTTTTTTAAAAACTACATATGCATTTTAAACTTAAAGCAATAGGAGACTGGGAAGTTCTGCTGGTCAGAAAAGAGTTATGGTTTGTCTTTTAATTATTTTTTTTTTCTTTGCTTTTCTTGGGGGTTTTGGGATTTGTTTTTTGTTTTTTTTTGGGGGGGGCAGGGAGAGAGGAGGGAGTGTGGGGGGTTTTGGTGTTTTCTTTTAGTTTGTTTTTTTTGGTTGGTTAGGGTTTTTTAACAGGCAAAGCGGCAAAGCCTGTCTCAAAAGATTGAATTTTGAAAGTTAAAGAAATAGTGTAATGGATTATGAAATTATAAATACTATATATATACACTAACTCTACTTCTGATGACAAAAGAAAAACATTAAAATGTCTTTTTAAATTTCTCTCGTTATAAAGGAACTCCAGGGGGTTTTGTGTACGTAAATTGTATGTGTAATGCTTGAATTATAGAATTTATAATTTGAGGCACGGTTTCAAATAGACGTTTACAGTATTTGCATAATTTTAGTCTCAAAGGGAATACCGGTACACTGACCATTCTTTAAGTGTAATGTGGATGTGGGTGAAGAGCAGCAGTATTACAAAGTGCAAATAGAATTGAAATGCAAGAAATTAGTTGACTTGTTTTAGAGTTTTCAGT